>NC_058133.1:133632132-133763760 GCF_016433145.1 Gracilinanus agilis
CCTTCCTTCCTTCCTTCCTTCCTTCCTTCCTTCCTTCCTTCCTTCCTTCCTTCCTTCCTTCCTTCCTTCCTTCCTTCCTTCCTTCCTTCCTCAATAAAATAAGTTGGACTAGATGAGCATTTCCAAAACTAGGTTCTACATAACCCTGATGCTCCATGAAAGCTGAATAGGAATCCTATGAAAAAATTTCAGTTCTAGTAGCATTGAATAATTTAAAACTAATAAATGCTAAAATTTTCTAGATATACATACCAATATGCCTTTGAATTCACACACAGGGAGGGAGGGATTAAGAGAGGGGAGAGAGGGAAGGAAGGAGGGAGGGGGAGAGAGAGAGAGAGAGAGAATGAGAGAATGAGAATATGTTGGACATGGCAAATCCACTTAAGAATATATTTTAAAAAAGTAAAATAGATGTGATATATTTACAGGCAGAAAACTATGGATACTGATTTTCAGTTCTGAAGTCTATGTATATAGCCAGATCAATGACGAGTTATGACAAAGTTAATATCCAAACAATGGGAATGCATAGAGCATGGACAGGTACGCCTCCATTCTTCCCCACTTCCCCCACTGGCTTAGTGCTATATGTATGTCTATAATTAACATTGAATTAAAAGAAAGAATAGTGATAAGAAGATACTTTGTGAATATTTAATAACTCAAACCAGACCATGTAAACTGTGGGAAAAAAGGGAAACAGATAAATTTAAATATATTGATTATTACCATTTTAAAAGAGAAATTTAACAGGTATCAGGCAAGAGCTAATTTAAGTAGTCCAAAAGATTCCTGAAATCCCTTTAGCCAGCAAATTCTTGGCCTCCTTGCTAATTAGCAAGGCATGGTGGCCAAGAGCAATGCTGGTTTAGAATACAAAGTCATTGGAAAATATTATAGAGGAGGATGCTCTAAGGCAATGAAGTATATATAGTTTCGGAAGATAGTGAAAAGCAATAGAGGATGAAATGAGTGAAAAGAAAGCTGAGTATGGGACTTAACTAAGAGCATTTATAAATAAAATCTGGAGGACAAATAACTACAAAATGGAACAGATTTCTAAACGTCTTCATATTGATTCTGTCTCATCTTCTGGGTTATCGAAATCACTATATTTGTTCTTGAACTCTCTGTATCTTATAAGGCATAGGAGGAAGTAGAAATAGCACCTAAGAAAATGGAAGGGAGAAGAGCAGCTGTACCAGACCAAGTACCCAGGGAGGGAATTTGTGCGGGTTATCACACAATTTTAAGAATACCGAGGGATCCATTTTTGAGGCATATCAAAGAGGAGAAGACACTATTATTGGTGAAAATCAATGACGGGACAGCACCTAAGTCATCTTTGTGAAATCTTTATGATTAGGATCTACAAATGTCTCAAGGGCATCTCTGGTGAAAAGATTAATTCATTAATTTAAAGTAATTAAGCAGACATTAGTAAATGATTTTCTATGGAAAACTTTATGTTCATCCTGATACTATTGGTTGAAAGAGAATACATGTTCCTGCTGTTTTATTATTTGTTGAGTATTAAAAAGTATTTAATTTAGTAAAACAAATAGCTTTAAAAGCTTTCCTCCAACAAGATTTCTTCTATGTCTGGGTATAGATCATGCAAGAATCCTTGAAAGATTCAACCACAGTGACAATTTTCTTCAATGAATCTTGAGTTATTAATGGCAAGCACAGAATCAGAGAAGGGAGCATTGCTTATCAAGGTGATCGCTGTCATGGAGGATGTCCTGTATGAAAGGGAAGTTTCTTATAGATTCTGAGATTCAGAAGATGCTTCTGTTTGTGAATGGCATAATTTTGTGGGGTAAGATTTTCAACTGTCACAATATGTTAGGGTTTACCATAATGAGATATTTGTCCACTTAAATGAGATCAGCCTAGCAATTTAAAGGAAAAAGTAGATGAAGGCTACTTACTGCCCATTCTATTGACATGCAGTTAAATGGGCAGACTGTCGTATTAGTCTATCAATGTGTATTACTTGGAAAGACACTGAAGATAGTGAGCTGATCCTAGATTTGAGGAGGAGGAAGAGAGTGGGATGGATTGCACTTGAGAAATTGCAGTGTTTTTCACCTCAATTTTTTACTCATGCTGTCTCCTGACATGAAAACATATCTTTGTATTATCAGTATTCTCTTAGGGGTGCTATGTGACTCTAACTCATAAAATATCACAATCTCCAAAGAATAAAAATTGTGGGTCATCCAAAGGGCAATGGAGAGATAGATACATGGTGGGTTTAGCAGACCACAACAAAATACCAGTGACAACTTGCAAACAAAAAGAGGTACAAAAATATCATCTAAGAAATGTATCTGGGAAAGGGGCAGACTGGTCATTTAGACAAAAAAGAGAGATAACAGATGAATAGCCTGAATGCTGTACTTGTCACCATGAAATATTCAAAGATGCAGAAAAAAGCCTCCAGCATGTTGAATACATCCTTTGTGGAAGATTTATGGGAAGACAGAGACACATGGTATGAATAGACATGAAGAGATGGGTTTCTATCTACACCATTGGAGGGAATACCCATACCAAAGAAATAATGGATTTATTGAGGTGTTGAAGTCCATATATATATATGTGTATATATATTCACACACACACATATATATATATATAATATTTATAATATATACCAAATTAAATCTAAATCTAACTTTATTTCCTCTATTTTGTTTTAAAATATCTCATATATGATAATAAAATCTCCCTTGTGAAATATGATAATTCATATTTCCAGAATATCATTTGTGGGTTCTAGCAATTTATTTCAAGCTTGAATGCATTCCATAACTCCATCTGGAAGGAGCTTTAGATATGATGTAGACCATCTTCCTCATTTTATAGTTTGGGACAAGGAAAAAAGAGATTAAGATACTTGAATGAGATTCAGATAGTAAGTAGCTGAACTAGGATTCAAATTGTTATCTTCTGGTTCCAAAGCCAGTATTCTTTCTTTTTTTTTTTTTTTTTTTTTTTATCCTGGGACTCCATTCTAGGAGCATAGGGCCACAACCAGTAGGCAATGGGTCACACTGTCGCTCAGGGTCACCCAGCTGGGAAGTGTCTGAGCCCGGATTTGAACCTAGGACCTTTCGTCTCTAGGCCCCAGTATTCTTTCTATTGTAGCACAATAGAATGAAGGAAGGAAGAAGAGGAGAGGGAGAAAAAAAAGGAGGGAAGGAAAGAAGGAAAGAAGAAATAGAAAAGAGGTCTATCTGTAAAAGAGAGTGTATTTGACCATTAGAGTAACTTTCCAGCTTTGATTATCTCAAGGTTAATAGACTTAAAGGCAATTGGAAACAGGGAATGTCTTTTTTTTCTCTTCCATCATTTCATATATTTTATTTTTTCATAACAATTATGTGTGAAAACAATATCCCACATTTTCAATAATTTTTGAGTTTTGGATTTTCTCTCCCATGCCCAAGCAAAGTATATAAGCAATCTTATATACATTTTGCATGTACAATCATATAAAACTTTTTCCCATATAGATCCTTCTGTGAAACTAAACTCAAACAAAGAAAAAGAGATTTTAAAGTGAAAAAAATTTGTCTTTGATATAAATTCAGAATTCATCACTTCCTTCTCTGGAAACACATAAAAGCTTTGATCATGACTCCTTTGGGATTGTTTGTATCACTGTATTGTTCAGAATAACTCAATTCATAGTTGTTCTTCATACAATATTTTTGTCACAGTGTGCAGAGGTTCTCCCCGTATTTCTAAATTCAGTCTGTATCAGTTCTCAAGTCTTTCTAGGATTTTCTCAGGTCCTCCTTCTCCTCATTAATTATAAAACAATAGTGTTCCATTACAATCATATGCCCCAACTTACTCTGCCATCTCCCAAATAATGAGTTCCCTCTTACTTTCCATTTCTTTTTTCACCCCAAAAAGAGCAGCTTTAAGTGTTAGGGGTTTTAAAAATACATATAGGTCCTTTTCCTTTTCGTTTCTTAATGCCCTTTGGACATACTTCAAAATTGTTCTATCCAGTTCACAAATCCACTCAACAGTTCATTAGTATCTCAGTTTTCCCACATCTCCTTCAACTTTTGTCCCTTTCCTTTTCTGACATTATAGCCAATCTAATAGATGTGGGGTGGTCCCTCAGACTTATAAATAGTGATCACTCTCCTCCTGAGGAAAACACATACAACTTGAGTATATTCATTAGGTTTTTCTGCACTATGAATCCTCTGAAATGAAGTAAGAGATGATCTCTGGATGATAGCCTTCCTAGAGGGAATCCACCTGGAACTGGTCTGATCAGAAGACATTTTCTCATACTGAATAAGCTCTGGATTCTCCATTTCAATGTCTTTCTTCTTTCAGAACAGTAATAAGATTCCTATCCAAAAGAAGTAAGAGATGATTGTTTCCTGAAGGCCTTACCACATTCATCATTTTCCTAAAGTTTCTCTTGAGTATGGATCCTCTTATGTTAAATAATCTAAAAGTGGCAACTATAAGATCAACCTCACTCACAAGGTTTCTCTCCAGTGAAGATTTTCAAGCATGAAGCAACTGTGGGGTTTTATGTGAAAGCCGATCTGAATTGATGACACTCATAAATTTTCTCCCCATGCTCTGATGCTTAGTAAGTTTATTCTTCACTGTGAAAGCTTTTCCATTTCCACAACATGTACCTTGATAAAGATTCTTTCCAATGTGGATTCTCTGATGTCCTACAAGATGGCTCCTCTGAGTGAAAGACTTTCCACATTATTTACATTCATGAAGTGTGGAATGGAATCTCAGGGTCTGCGTCCCTGCTCAAATGATCAGGCAAGAGACGGAATAAGATGCCTGCAGGAAAACATGCAGTTTTTATTAGGGAAAGGGAGAAGAGAGGGGCATTGCTCTCAGTGATTGACTCAACAGCAATGTCCACAGATATACAAAAGAACTCAGAATACATAGGAAATTAACACAATATTCCTCTTCTAGTCACCTACTAACTGTGTATGATATAATATCTATGTATGTTATGTTTTCTTTATCTTGTCCTACTCTCCTTAAGTTTCCCAGCACTGTTGAACTCAGGGGAGTATTTGTCAAGTTAGCAATTTCTAACTTGTCCGAAATTTAGATATGGCCAAGGCCTTTCAGACTGAAACATTTAGGAGAAGGACTGAAGATTATATCTGTAAGTTTTAAGACTTTTCCCATGGGAATGGGAATCTAATCTATTAATCCATAAATTAAAAAAATTAAAAAGGAAAGAAAATTGGGGGGGGGGGCTTGGCCACATTAGAAAAGAGTGAATAAAAGATGTATATTCATGTATATATAAAAAAAGCTGCTGGGGAGGAGGATTTCCATACTCTTCATAAGGGGAGATTAGTATCTCCCTTCAGAAGAAAACCTAACTTTCACTAATTTTTTAATAGAAAGTTTCCAATCTAACATTACTAATACTAATAAATGTCCGATGTAGAATAATGCATGATTTTTATCCCATACAAGACATTTCTCTCCACTGTGGATTTTCTGACATCTAATGAGATATCTTCTCTCTGTAAAAGCCCTTCCACAGTGTTTACATTCATAAGGTTTCTTTCCACTGTGTATTTTCTGATGTGCAGCAGGATTGTCACTACACGTAAAAGCCATTCCACAGTGGTTAGTCAGAATGTTTCTCCCCAGAGTGGATTTTCTGATGTACAGCAAGATGGAACCTCTGTGTGAAAGTCTTTCCACACTGTTTACATTCATAAGGAGTCTCTCTAGTGTGCATTAGCTGATGTGCAGCGAGAGATGTATGGACTTTCAACACTCTTTACATTCATAAATAAGGTTTCTTTCCAGTGTGGATTCTCTGATGTAAAGCAAGATGGCCCCTTTGTGTGAAAACCTTTCCACACTGTTTACATTCATAAGGTTTCTCTCCAGTGTGGATTCTCTGATGTTTAGCAAGATGGCTACTGCATGTATAAGCCTTTTCACTGTGGTTACATTCATAAGGTTTCTCTCCAGTGTGGATGCTCTGATGTTTAGCATGATTGCTCTGCTGTGTGAAATCCTTTCCACACTGTTTACACTGATAAGGTTTCTCTCCAGTGTGGATTAGCTGATGTGAAGCAAGAGAGTTCTTATGTGTAAAAGCCTTTCCACACTCTTTACATTTATGAGGTTTCTCTCCAGTGTGGATTAGCTGATGTGAAGCAAAAGATCTCTTCCATGGAAAAGCCTTTCCACACTGTTTACATTCATAAGGTTTCTCTCCAGTGTGAATTTTCTGATATACAGCAAAATGGTCCTTCCATTTGAAAGTCTTTCCACATTGTTTACACTCATAAGGTTTCTCTCCATAATGGATTCTTTGATGTGCAACAAGCTCAGAGTTCTGACTTAAAACTTGCGACCCACCTTTATCACTCATAGAAGCCATCTCTACACGTTTACTTTTTGGGTGTCTAACTATGGCCAAAGGTCATTCCCCTTACATTACATTGGTACATGGGCATTTCAGATGATTTCTCATTTGAATGAATAAGTCCTACTCCTTCAGGAAAGCACTTTCTGTATTCACTGTGCTGACAACAATCATTTCCTGAGGTCAATTTCATACATTGATTTAAGACTGAATACTAGCTGAATTTCTCTGCAGCTTTGTCAAATTCACAGTCACTCTTTAGATATGTATTTATGCTAATATCAGAGCCACAGATTTCTCTCAAAATTAAGTCACAGCGACCCTCATTCATACATTTTTGAGGGCCAAATCCTTCCACAAAAATTCTCAGCTTTGTAGACATCTCCTTCACTTCAAAATTAATCTCTGCCTCCACAGAGAATAGATTTTGCACATTCTCCAGCATAACCTCCAGGTACAGCTCCTTCTGAGAATAGTCCAATAGGCACCACTCTTCCTGGGTGAAGTCCACAGTCACATCCTTGAATGTTATTGACCCTGTACACTGATACCTCCACACTGTGAGCCATGGCAGTTTCCTCCTCCTCCAGGAGCCTTGTGTTCTGAAGGCTGTCACTGTCCTGGCAGGTTTCTATCCACCTTAACCAGCTCCTGAAGTCACTGGGAAGGGGTTCTCTGGGTCCTGGGAGCCATTCCCTCTGGCTCTGGGGTCTTTGATTGGGCCAGACTGTGGTACTTCAAGGAGTGGGAGCCCCAAGGCAAGGAGACTTCCTCTTTGGATACCTAGCAAAGAACACAGAAGCACTGCAACAAGACTTCTAGGACTGAGACCTGGGAATGTCTTTACTTACACTCTTTTTGGTTAACTGGAGAACCATAACTATTCCTGAACTCAAACTCTAACGCTTGATGCCCTGTCACAGTTATTTAAAACTTGACCCTAAGTATCTTCACCATGTAGGAGGGCTATTATCATTTGCAGGATCAGCTACTATCATCTTAGCTTGTATAATTGATCTCAATCCTTTATTTTATGAATAAGGAATTTAAGCACTGGAGAGATAAGATGTTTTGCTCAACAGTTCTAGTTAGGAAGGCTATGGAATACTTTCTCTGCAGTATAGAGTATCCTATGCCACAACTGAGTGTCCTGTATGTGTACTTCTCCCTCATCAAGGACCTTGATCACTGGTAAAAGGGAGAGAGATCTTGTATTTGTGTTCCTGGGTGGGTGGAAAGTCTTGAAAAGGCTCCACCAGTCTGAATCTATCCATCAAAGTCTGAAGTGAATCAGAGTAACTGGTCTAAGATGTTCAGATTGCTAGAGATGTGGCCAATGACAAAAATTGCTCCTAGATTTCAGCCTAGTTTATTCAAACATATCTGAGCATGTGGCTCTGATTAACCCTACCCTATTGTATTCCCTCTCATCATTCCTCTTCATTGCTGCCAGGCAGGAAGAACACCCAGGGAAGGAACTATAGTACCTTAGAAGATATTAGGGTTGAGAAACTCTCTGAAAGAGATTAAGGAGGTCTTATAGTCCCCTAGAGTGAGGAGGGAATCCTGACTTATTCCTGTGGGGTGGAGTTCCTGGACATCCCTGGTGTGTTTCTTGTTGTAGGGTTCCTGGATATCTTTGTGTGTTCCTTTTAGTGGGATTCCCAGCTATCCTTGGTATCTCTTGCCAAAATGGGAGACCTTTTTTTCTGACTCCTAGCTATCTTAGGATGAGCCCTCCAATCATGTGCAACAGTGTTTGTCTCTCCTTCAGGGACTATTATTGAGTATCCAGTACCAATCCTTCTCCCCAACCTCCTCTCTGATAGAAACTAGTTTAAAGAAAAAGTAGGTCAATCAGCTTATTACATTTATCTACAAAGCTGGTTCTCTGACCTTCTGAGCAGTATAAATTTATGGACTCAGAGAAATTTTGCTGAGAAATCATTTGACTCATTGACTGTTCTTAAAGAAATTATTTTGGGGCTCATAATGTACTTCTTCTATCATAAATATAAGACTAAAACCTCTAGGTTATAGGTGGGTACTGGAGATGTAAGAAGGATTCAGTGAAGGGAAGAGAGTATTCAGGGAGAGCAGCTGCTGCTTGGTACTTGGTCACAGATTCATGGAACATTAGAACTTAAAGGGACCTTAGAGATCATTCAGTCTAGTGGTTCTCAAACTTTTTGGTCTCAGGACCCATTTATAATCTTAAAAATTGGTGAGGACCCCTGAAGAACTTCTGTTTGTGTGAGTTTTATCTTTTGAGATTTACTGTATTAGAAATGAAAATATCTTAGTATTACTATAAAAAGAGTTTGGTTTTGCAGACTCTGTGAAAGGGTCTTAGAGGCCTTTGAGCATCTCTTGACCACACTCTGAGAACTGCTAATCCAGCCTTATCACCTTACTTTAATATATGAGGAAACCAAAGTCTGGACAAATGATTTGTCTAAGGTCACACAGGTAGTAAGTAAAAATTCCAGAATTTAAACATAGGCCATCTGACTCCAAGTCCATGATTCTTTATTGTACTATGAGCAATCTGAGTCTCCTTTGAACCCCAATAGCTTTTTGCATTTCTCTGAGAGCATGCCTCATATATGGCTTGGCATGATAATCATTTGGGTGCTACAAACTTTCTCTCTCTCCTGTGAGATTTTCATGGTCCTAAAAGGCAGAGATTTGTTTTCTAATCACATTTTCAGGTGACTTGCTGAATTAATGACCACCACACTGTGTGAAAGAGTCAATATTTCTAACAATTTTCATAGGCTAGAGCAGTGGTTCCCAAAATTTTTTTGCCTATCGCCCCCTTTCCAGAAAAAATATTACTTAGCCCCCTGGAAATTAATTTTTAAAAAATTTTAATAGCAATTAATAGGAAAGATAAATGCACGTGTGGCCATCACCACCTCCCTGGATCGCTGCAGCACCCACCAGGGGGTGGTAGCGCCCACTTTGGGAATCACTGGGTTAGAACATCGAGCCCAATTTAATAAGATGAAACTTACTAGAGATAAATGTTTGAAGTTTCACAAATACAAAAAAGGGGAAGCATGGCTAGAGTGGTCTGTCATGAAAAGATCTGGATTTTGTTTAGCAGCTTGCAGTCACAGTGTAAGTCAACAGTATGAGAAACCTAAAGCAGTCTTAGGTTACAGAAGTCTTAGGTAAGAGAAGCATAAGTTTTTGTATTCTGGCTCCTATTCTGTGCTTGAAGGAAAATGCGACTCGTGATTGGCTGAGTAAATGCTATGTACTTGCCATGAAGGAGTTTTATGAGTTTCTTACTAGATTCTTAGGAGAGATAAGCAGAGAAATGAGTTCCAAGGAGGCAGCCAAGATAGAATGATTTTGAATGGTGGAATGTAGCCCTCTAAGTACATATATGTATTCATTTATGTGTATACATAAATATATACATGTATATGTGTGTGTATATTATTAAAGCTTATAATTGCCCTAAGGCTTTTGGGGTACCCTCTTTATAGACACTTGTTTCTCCTGATAGAATTCCTTAAGTGCAGGAAATATTTCATTTTGCCTGTATATCCCTAGTGTCTGGAACATAGTAGGTGTTTAATAAATGTTTATAAGGTAATTGATTATCTCAGGGTTTGTAGTATTCTGCCTTGAATGGATCATATCTGGAGTATGCATTTTAGGAAATATATTTAAAAAGCTTAAGAGCATTCAGAGAATGGCCACCACTATGATGAAGAGCTCCAAAGTCACACTAGTTGAGAAATGGTTGAAAGAACTGGGAGTATTAGCCTGAAAAACAGGAATTTGGAGGATATGATCACTGTCTTCAAAAAATAAAAAGCTGGGGCAGGGCAGGCATAAAGTCAAGATGGTAGCTTAGTAGCAACAAAAGCTGAAACCACTCTGATAGTCCTTCTAAACCAATTTTTTAAAAGTACCTCACAATGACAGGAGTTAAAAACCAACAGCAATGCAGAGTGAGGAGGCTCTCCTGCTGAACACAATTTGAAAGTTAGGTAGAAAAAGTTGAGTTTCATGGGATAAGGGGGAATTGGAAGCAAAACTGCTGACTGATTCCACCCTCTTTCTCCATCCCTATTGCCAGGTTCTGTTACTGGGCATAGGTCAACTTCAGGATCCTGGGCCTTGGGCTACACCAATAAAAGACCCACCCCCTGAAGTCCCAGGCCCTGTCACCAGGCTGCAGTGAATCCATAGTTCTGGACTCTGGAAGTACATAGCTCTGGGCCCTTTCAAGCTTGAATGGTGGTGTTGAAGATCCAGCCCCAGGGCAAAATAGCTCAAAGGGCCAAGTTTAACAAGCTAGAAGCAGAGGAGATAGAATAAGCAAATTTCAGAATCCCTAGTTCACAGGCAAAATAAAAAGGCTGGGAAAATGAGTAAACAGCACAAGACACTCCTAACTCTTGAAAATTTCTATGGTGACAAAGAGCAAAGCACAGAATAAACAGGAGGATGGTAAGATCCAAGCTGTAAAACTTCAAAAAAAATGGAAATTGGCCTAAATGCTGGAAGAATTCAAAAAAGAATTTAAAAAATCAAATAAGATAGGTTGAAGAAAAATGGGAAAAAGAAATGAAAGTAATACAAAAAGGGAGTAGCTTAAAAAGCAAAAATGGTCAAAAGGAAAAAGAGGCATAAAAATACAATGAAGAAAAGAGCTTTTGGGGCAGCTGGGTAGCTCAGTGGATTGAGAGTCAGGCCTAGAGATGGGAGGTCCTAGGTTCAAATCCGGCCTCAGACACTTCCCAGCTGTGTGACCCTGGACAAGTCACTTGACCTCCATTGCCCACCCTTACCATTTCCACCAAGGAGCCAATACACAGAAGTTAAGGGTTTAAAAAAAAGGAAAAGAAAAGAAAAGAGCTTCTTTAAAACCAGAACCAACTTACTGGAAAAGGAGGCAAAAAAAAAAATCCAATGGGAAAAAAAAAGCTATTCTTTAGAAGAAGGATCTGACTTTTTCTGTTTGTTCTTATAGGGCAGAGCAAGAGCCATGGTGGAAAGTATAAAGAGGAAAAATTAAGCTTCAGGAAAGGGAAAACTTCCTAACCATTCCAACAGTGGAATGGGTTGCCTCAGGAGGCAGTATGTTCTTTGTTGAGCAGAAGTTGAATATCACTTGTCAGCTATGTTGCGGAGAGGATCCTTGTTCAGTCATGGATTGGCTGAATTAAAGACATCTTTGTTTCTCTGAACTTCTGTGTTCTTTGTTTTCATCTAGAGCACTTACAGTGGGGCCTTTTGCAATATCAGGCACTTAATAAAAACTACTGTTGATAAAAAATGAAAGAAAAAAACACAACCCAACAACATGGAACAGTTAAATAACTAAATATGCAAATAAGTGATACATACAGACTATCATCAGTATTGACAATCTATGTTAAGTCAATAGAGGTTACCAAAGGTGTGCCTTTGTGGGTTAAAGGCAGGGTAAGTGAGCCAGAGTTTTCTATAGAGCATCTCCCTCAAATACTGGCTTGATCGTCACTTTGCCACATGCTGCCAGAGAGTAAACCAGGAGTCAATAATGCAGTTTGGAGGCATTTTCACTTTCTCAGATCTCTAGAGTATCACACAGAGAGCTGTTATTTTCTAAATGATACTGTAGGTAAGCAGTATTTTTACCAACAGATGCTCTAGGGAACAGAGAGTGAGAATCCAACTTCCAGGGAGCTGGTAAAATGCAACAGGAATGCTGGATTATAAACAATCCCAGTATCTGATTTATTTACTATCTTGGGAAAATTTTGCTGTCAAATAAATGCTCTCTTTCTTAAGATGGAGGAAGAATTTTAATGGAAGGATTTTTTACCAACTCATATTAGTGTTTACTCTTTCATCTGCCCATGATTATATTTTTCAAACTTTATAGGACAGTAAGAAGCAATTTGGGGCCATTTTGAAAGGTCAAACATAGGCTTAGTCTCCCTGAATTGCCAGAAGCAATAGGTATTGTCTTAATTCCTGCCTGCTGTTCATAAGGGCAGCTGGATGGTGAAGTGGATAGAGGACTGAGTCTGGAGTCAGGAAGACCTGAATTAAAATCTAGCCATAGACACTTACTGGCTGGGTGAACCTGGACAAGTTGCTTAACCCTTTTTGCCTCAGTTTATTCATCTGTAAAATGAGCTGGAGAAGAAAATGGCAAACCACTTTAGTATCTTCACCAAGAAAACTCCATAAGGGGTCACAAAGAATTAGACAAAATTGAAAAGTGAATAAATAATACCTACTCCTGCATTCACACTCTTCTCATATTTTACCTTAAAAGTAAAAATGAGGTCATCATCATTGTTTTCTCCTCTTCCTCCCTTTCTTTTATCATGTAGGCTCTTAATAAATGCATGTAGATTAAGTGACTTGTTATTGATTGACTCATCACTGCCATTCCTTTGTTTAGGAAGGTACAGGTTTGGCCAGGCTCTATACCATTTGTAACATGATATACCTCATAGTTAGAGGTGATGGTGTGCCAAGGAAGGCTCTTCAGCTTAAGGGAGAAAGGCAATCTGTTGGCACCCACTCCTCTACTAAGTGAAATCTTCATATACATCTGTTTGCTGCCGAAGCCCTTCCAGAGCCCTCACCCTGACTAGGTTTGAATTTTACACAGGATTTTGGCTTTTTCCCCCCTTAAAGTTTGGAATGTGAGTTCTGTGTTTTGCAGTTCTGTAGCTTCTGAATCCCAAAAGGGCTCAGAGCACATGTAATTCTAGAAAACATGGAGTTATGTTTCAGAAGGAAAACACAAGAGAGCTTTGAACAAGTTAAATATATTATATAAATGCCAAGTGTTTTATTGAAAGAAGAAGGAAAAAATAACTCACAGTGTTTGTTTCTTTCCTTTATCTGCCAAAGGGTCATTTTAGTGACAAGATGACATTACTGCTGGGTAAAGATTGTTATTTCTATCACATGATAGGGTCAGGGGAGGGAGGCCAGGATGCACAAAGCAATAACACATGTGCCTTTTTAGGTAGTGACGTTAGTGCTCCTACCGCCTAAATTTTTTTTTTCCCATTAAAGCCTTTACCTTCTGTCTTAGAAATCATACTGGGTATTGGTTCCAAGGCAGAAGAGTGGTAAGGGCTAGGCAATGGGGGTTAAGGGACTTGTCCAGTGTCTCACAACTAGGAAGAAATGGTAGGAGCAGGAACACCTAGGTGGCTCAGTGGATAGAGAGCCAGAGCTGGAGATGGGAGGTCCTGGGTTCAAAGCCTGGCCTCAGACATTTTTGTAACTTTGAATAAGTTTAATTAACCTCTCTGGTGTTTATATAATATATTTAACTTGTTCATAGATTTAAAATGGAAGGGGCCCTGAAGGTCATCCATTCCCAGCATCCTCATCTTATAGATGAGGAAACTAAAGCCCAGAGAAGTTAATTGATGTATTCAGAGTTACAGAGGTAACTTTGACATCAAGCCAGCAGCAGTACTGAATAATTTTGATGAAGCATCCACAGGTAGCTAGAATTCTGTTCAGCTTCTACTGTACATTAAGTCTCATTGACCTCAAGGTCTCTTGTCTCTCTGGTCCAAGGCAGGGAGCTCTGGACTTGGAGTTAGGAAGACCTGAGTACAAATCCTACCGCAGTTACTTACTAGCTATGAGAGCCTTAACCCAAGGGGCTTAAACTTCTTTCAGCCTCAGTTTCCCTATCTCTAAAATGGGGAGAGAAGGCCTGCTGATAACTTGTTTCTGCATCAGTAATGGTAACAGCTTTCAAAGGGGGTCTTTCTGAGATTACATTCAAAGTGATTTTCTAGTTTTTTCCTGGGCATATCCCTGAACTTAGCAGAGAAGATTGGGGCATATCAGGACAAAGTTCCTCAGTATCCAAGCATCTGCTTCTATCACCATCCAAATACATTTATACACAGTCACACCCAAAGAACTATAATTGAGAATTCTGGTACATTCAGTTGAGGTATGTCAGATATAAGGACCTGGACTACCTCAAGATCTGTGCAGGCATTCCTTGTGAGAGAGCTCCCCAAACCAAGCAGTAACCCACCCCACACCTGTAGGTGTATTCGTGGGGGAAGGTGCCCAGGGAGATAAACCTCACTGGCTCATTATCTAGCATGTCTAGAAGAAATGAACCCCTCTCATGCTAGTGTCCTGGGACAAAGCCCCAGTAGCCTTTTGTTAGGAACAGTACTATGTCTATCATGATCCCTTTTTCACTCTGCCCTCTATTAAAAAATTAGGGTGGGAGGAAACCTAGAAAATTGTAACATATTCCAAAAATCTTTTCAGTGATCAGAGTATTCCCAAGCACAAGTTGGAGGAGTCAGTCATAAGAGGAATCCTGCTTCATTTACTGATATATTGTCTTTGAGGTTTAACATGAGAACATCCTCTAGGGAAAACCACTTTATGGATGGTCATTTTGGTATATTGATCATCTTAGAAGATGTCTAAGACAGGCATAATTTACAGTGAATTCTACATTAGAGTAAACATCTATGGTGAGGTTCCAGTGTATTAATTTTAGCAGTATTTTTTCAATCAAGAAAACACATCCACTTGCCCACATGCACTAGAGAATGTGAGACTTTTCTACCCTCTGCTGAGATTTATTTAAAATGTTTTTTATAAACTAATAAAAAAGCCTTATCTTATGCCTTAGTATCAATTCCAAGACAGAGGAGTGGTAAATGCTACACAATCAGGGTTAAGTGACATGCCCAGGGTTACACAACTAGGACAGATTTGAACTCAGGTCCTCCTGACTGCAGGTCTGGTGCTCCTATCCACTGTATCCACTAGCTTCCACCAAACTCTGTGATATACTTAAAAAAACAAAACCTCTCATCTTCTGCCTAGAATCAATACTGTGTATTAGTTCCAAAGCAGACTTGCCTATGGTTACACAGCTTGAAAGTGTCTCAGGTCAGATCTGAAGATATACTTTGTTTTAATAGGTAGTATAGTGTAATAGATACCTTGGATCCAAGAAGACCTGGGTTCAAAACTCACATCTTGTACTGGCTATGTGGCCTTGGATAAATCATTTAATTGGTGGTATAGATAACTCTCTAACACTATAAGTTACTGAAACAATATCTACCTTCATTGGTAGAGGGAATCCCCTTATCTCAGAAGTTCCCTATCCTGAAAAACTCATAGGTCCCCTTCCTATTCCCCCATCCCCTTAATTTGACATGGGAAACATATTCCAATGTGAAGAGTGAATCAAACTTTGTCTATCAATCAGTGACTTTTAAGTTAATCAATCAAAAAGTTAAGTACCCCTACTTAATACCTTATCAGTCACTAAGTATGAGAATTCATAAGTCACTTGCTAGAGTGGGTGACAATTCCAGAGGCCCCCACCCCCTGCCCCGGGCAGTACTAGGCAAATTGAAAGACTGCTATTGGTTCCTGAAAGCGGGGAAGGGACAGGGAGTGACTTGGAAAAAAGGACTATAAAAAATCCTGAACCTCCTATCCAAGGGACTGCTCCTTGAGGCTTCTCCTCCGGAATCTCTGCTCCTTGCATCTTCTTTGGACTTCTTTGGAGGACAGATCCTTGGGACTTTTGGACTTTGACTTCGACTTGGAGCTTTGGGCCTTTCAACCAGAATTTTTGGCTTCAGGACTTTGACTTTTGGCTTTGAAGCTTCTTGGAGTTGGGGACTTTCTTGTTGGGTACCCTGCTGCCTTGGTGAGCTTAGCTTATGAGGGTTTTTCTGCATTGGGACCTTGGCTGGATCCTGCCTGGCTTGCTGGTGAGTGACTAGGATTCCATTGTGGAGATTGGAACTCTGTTGGGGAGTGAGCTTCATTTCACCAGATCAGGATTTAGTGTAGGCTAGACAGTCTCCTTACCTCTTTCCCTTCCACATTTCCCTCTTTTTACTAATATTCCAATTGAACAAAATTGTTAAAAGCTATTAATAGTTTTCCTGACTTAAGGGATAATAATCATTGACCACTTTTTTTTATTACTCTCTTATTTAGTCAAAATCCCAATTTAAACATTATGCCAAGAAACTCCCAAACAATATCTCTTACCCATCTCAAATTACATTTCTTTAAAAAAAAAACCCTTAACTTCCACCTTAGAACCAATATTTCTAAGGCAGAAGAGTGGTGAGGGCTAGGCAATGGGGATTTAGTGACTTGTCCAGGGTCACACAGCTAGGAAGTGTCTGAGGCCAGATATGAATCCAGGACCTCCCATCTCTAGGCCTGGCCCTCAATCCACTGAGCCACCCAGCTGCCCCCTCAAATTACATTTCTTGTAAAGAGCTTAGCAAACTCCCCAACATGTAATTGTGACTATTTTTGGAGTTTATTCTTCGTTAACAGAATCAATGTGTACTTTAATTATTTGGTCCTTATGTTCCCATTTATTATAATTGTATCTGCATTTGTAGTTATTGTATAATTTGTATATTTTGCATTTGTACGTTGGATACTTTGTATTTATTGGTATAATTTGTATTGATTGTATTAGTGCTATCTTCATTTGCATTGTTATTGTCCAGTGATTGTGAACCTTTTAGAGGCAGAGTGCCAAACCCTGTCCCTATCCCAACCCCCCCAGACCAAGTGCCATGCCTACCCCCCTACCCCCAAGGTGGCATGCTGTGTCCCTCCCCCCATTGAGTGTTGGGTATACACTGCCCCCGCTTGCCCCAAACGGGAGGGAGAAAGTTCTCCCAATGGGCTGCTGGGTGGAGGGGTGGGTGAAGTGAGAAATGTCCTCAGTACACATAGAGAAGAGGGAGGGAAGTGGCCTGAGTTCTCTGCTCTCCTCCAGCTCTGCCACCTGTGAACTGTCCACCTTAACTCCTGTGTGCTCCCATTGGGCTGCTAGGCAAAGGGGTGGGAGTAGTGAAAAAATGTCCTTAGGCATGGTAGAGAGGAGGAAGGGAGCAGCACTGCCCAAGTCCCTCTGCCTTTCTAGTAATAAAACTTGAGGGGTGGTGGGGGTGGCCAAGTGCCCACAGAGGGTGCCATGCATGCCATCTTTGGCATCTGTGCCATAGATTCACCATCAGTGCCATAGGTTCACCATCACTGTTGTAGTTCATTGTGCAAATTGTTCTTTGGCCATGATTTTTTCACTGAATCACCTCATACATATGTCTCCATGTTTCATCTGAATGCATTTCTTCATTACATAAAGAACAATGATAGCTCATTATATTAATCTACTTCTGTTTACCCAGGCAGTCCCCATTTGTTTTTACCTTCTTTTTCTTTGGCTAAATCAAAATACTATCATGACTATTTTTGCATATGCTGGTTTCTTTTTGCTGTCTTCAGCTTCCTTGGTGAAAAATCCAGGAATGAGATTATTACATTAGGGGTAAAGACAATTTAGTAGAATATAAACCCTCTAGGATGAGAGACTGCTTTTTACCTTAGCTCTGGCTCCATAGTCCCCAACTTTGAACTTGGTAGGCACTTAAATTCTTGTTGGATTGGTTTAGACTTAGTAACTTTTCTTAGATAATTCCAAGTTGTTTTCCAGATTTTTTGATAACAATTTATAAAGCCCATAGACATACCATGTGTTGAACACTGCTGATGCATTTCCCCCATCATGCTCCAATGAGGATAGGCTAAGTGTGAAGGAATATGTGAATGTTGCTTGTTTTTTCCACCAAGTCTCACTTGGGGCAAAGTTCAAAGCCAGTGAATGCACATCTGGATTGCAGATTCAGCAAATGGTCTTAGCTTAACCCAGGTGTTCATTCATCACTCTAATTAGCTCTCCTCCCTGTTCTTTAGCAGGAAGAGGGTCAGGACCAAATCTATGCATGGGGAGGTTTTTCTATTTTTTTCTTTCTTTTTTTTTCCAAGAGTGCAAATTGCTGAGTGGGTCTGAAGTTACATAATTATTGTAACTATTTTTGTTTATAGGACATGTCTTCCTAGGGGACTCTGGGCACTTCACTGAATAGAATTAAAACTGTCACTTGGGTAGCAAGACAGGGTAGCACATTCTGCGATGAGAGGAAGTCAGAGCATTTCTTACTCATAATAATGCAGAGTCTGGTCTAGAGAAGTCAGAATCCTTAAGTGACATTTATCCTTATGGCATTTGGTAAGGCAAGTTTGTGAGATTGTCCTGCTGAATAAAGAGGGAAATGGTGGGAGAGATATTCAGAGATTAACTGAGGTCATGCAGCACTTCTACTGGGAGCAAGCATTCTAGGTGAACAACTTCTGGGTCTTCTCTCACATAATAGCTTTTTCTATGGTGCTCTTAATTTCTATACATTTGACAGCAATAATGCACAATGATCAACTGTGAATGACTTGACTATTATCAACAAGGCAAGAATTGAGTACAACTCCAAGGCGCTCATGATGAAAAAAGCTATCTATCGCCACTGAAGGAACAGATGGAGTCTGAGTGCAGATTGAAATGTATCATTCTTCATTTTATTTCCTCCATGAGTTTTTCTCTAGTGTAAGCAATTTGTGTCTAGTTTCATAAAATGATTAACTTGGAAATATCTATTATATGATTATATATAATCACACACACATATATATTTAACTTCTATCATATTACCTGCCCTTTTGGTTAGAGGGGAGGGATGGAAGGGAGAGAGAGAGCATGGATTACAAAATATTAGAAAACAAATATTAAAAGTTATATCACCATGTAATATGGGAAAAATTTAAAATTAAAAAAATTATTGTACATTTGGGAAAAGAGAGAAATGGAGCCACATAAGGATTGGCTTAAGGAAATGAGTATGTTAGGCTAGAAAAGAATAAAAGATTTGGGGAGAGGATATGCCATCAAGTCTTTGAAGGGATGTCATATAGAAGAGACATTAGAGGTGTTCCCAAGGGTATGTCATTAAATGTTTAACAACTGTTTCTCCAGAAAAGAAAAGTATGCATAATACACTTTAAAGTTTATCTATATCATTATTATTTTCTCCATTACTTTCTTAAGACTAGACAATCAACAAAACCGATAAATGAAGCCCTGACTTACAGCATTTGCCAATATTTGAAGTGTAAATGTTTGCATAGAAAATTTACAAACAATGGCTCTTCCCAGGGTTAATTCAAGCTGACTGTAGGACATTTTTGGTTGTTCCACTTGGCCCTAGAGATCAGAACTGAATACAGAAGTTGCAGAGGCAGGTTTTGTCTTGACCTTCATGAATTCAAGTCGCTTTGCTCAGATAAATGAAATCATCAGGTCCCGAAAGAACCATTAGATGTGATTCTTGAGTTTCAGAATAGAAATTACAAGAGAGCTAAAGGGAAAATTCTGTTCTGATCTTCAAAAAAGAGGAAGAGAACTCGTCTCCAAACTATAGGCAAGAGAGATTTGACAAATTTCCAAGAAGAAAAGATCCTAAAAAAGATGGTTGGTGACCATCATAAAGAAGGAAGAGATGATTACAGAGAACCAACATGGCATCACTGGCAACAGGTCATGCTAGGCACAATTGAGTTCCTTTTTTGACAATGCTGTTGATCAGTCAGCAGATCAGAAAGTGCTGGAGTGAGTTTGTCTACATTATAGCTAAGGACTTGATGAAGTATCTTCTAGTCTTCCAGTGGGAAAAACAGAGATATATAGACTAGATGATAATACAATTAGGTGGATTTGGAAATGATTGGACTTCAAGTATGGTCATTAATGATTCAGTGTTACTTTGGCAAGGAGTTTCCAGGGATCTGTGCTTGGTCATGTGTTGCTTAATATGTTTTATCAGTATTTGACTTGGACAAAGATATGATCATAAAGTTTGCAGATGACACAGAACCAGGAGGAATAGCTAATGCAAGGAGTGACAGCTGGTATTCAAAAAGACAGATATTCGCAGACCAGAGCATTGCATTAATCTAAGAAGTCCAAATTCAATAAAGATAAATTTAAAATTATCTTTGTTTTTAAAAAAAGTTACCATTTCAAGTATAGGATGGGGAAGATGGATGGACAAGCAGCTTTTTTTCTGGAAAAAAATCTTAGTGTTTTTTTGGACTGTATTATCAGTACCAGTTGAGGCATCTAGATAGGACAGTGAATAGAATGTCAGGCCTGGAGTCAGGACCTGGATTCAAATCTAACCTCATATACTTTTTAGCTGTGTGACCTTGGGCAAGTCACTTAATGCCAATTGCCTGACCCTTATAGCTCTTCTGCCTTAGAATTAGTACTAAAGCAGAAGGTAAAGTTTTTAATAAAACACAATAAAAGTTAGTATGCTGAAGCAACCTAAAATATGAATGCATGGAGAGAAACATGAGTTCCAGAAGTAAGGAGGTGATGGTTGCCTTTTACTTTGTTCTAATAAAATCATACCAGATATATTATAATTTGCTCTGAGTATCAGAATTTAAGAAAGACACTGATAAGCTAGTTGCCCTTCTCTGGACACTCAAGAGAGTGAAGGACCTTGAGTCCTTGGCATTTCAGGATTAATTGAAGGAAAAGAGGTCATTTAGCATAAAGAAAAGAAGACTCAGGGGGAATATAATAGATATTTTCCAATATTTGAATGGTTAGCATTTGGGAGAAAGATTAGACTTGTTCTGTTTGGTCCTAAAAAGCTGAGCCATAAGCAATTAGTAGAAATTGCAAAGAGGCAAATTTAGATAAAAAAAACCAAACAACTTTCTAAAAATTAGCTATCTAAAAGTAGAATAAGTTAGTTTAGGAGGAATGAGTTCCCCTTTATCAGAAATCTAAGTGGATAATAGATGACAATTTATTGGATATTTTGTTTAAAAATTTTATTATTATTATTAGTATTACCCTTATCTTCCATCTTAAAATAAATACTTATTGCTTCCAAGGCAGAAGCATGGTAAGGGCTAAGCAATGAGAGGCAAGTGACTTGCCCAGGGTCACATGGCTAGAAAATATTTGATGTCAGATTTGAACCCAGGACCTCTCATCTTTAGGCCTGGCTCTCAATCCCCTGAGCCACCTAGATGCCTCCTTGTTGGGGATTTTAAAATGTGGATTTATTTTGGGTATGGGTTAGATAAGATGACCACTGAGGAACCTTCTAAATCTAAAATTCTGTGATTCTAGAATTTAAAACTTCATAAAAAGTATAACTGTTCAAAAGTAGAATGAGATGCCTTCTTCCCATAATTGAAGATATTCGAAAGGAATTTTAATTCCAACTTATTGGGGTGAGGAGGAGATTCTTGTTTAGATGCATGTTGGACTAGATGAGTTTTAAGGGCTTTTCTAATTTTGAGCTTCTGTGACTGGTGAGTTTTTTTTTTTTTCAGGAGACAATTTGAGAAGTGCACCTTTTTTTTTCATAGTCATGTCTTTTTAATGATATGAGATTAGTGAGGTAGGTAGGTGGCACTGTGGATGGAGTACCAGGCCTCAGGAAGACTGGAGTTCAAATATGGCCTCAGACACCACTAGGGTGACTTTGGGCAAGTCATTTAACCTCTGTTTGCCTCTGTTTCCTCATCTGTGAAATGAGGATAATAGCAGCAGTTACCTCCCAGGTAAGGACCTCAGAGGTCATCTAGTCTCATGTGTCCCTGAATAAGAATCTATATCACATCATCTTCAACAGAAATTTGGCAAGCCTTTACTGGAAGACATTTAGCAATGAGGAGCCTATTACCTCCCAAGGCAGTCTATTCTACTTTGGACAGTTATGATAGTTAGGAAATGTGTCCTTATGTCAAGCCTAAATTTGCCTCTCTTGAACTTCCATTGATTGTTTCCAGTTCTGCATTCTGGGGCAAAGCAGAGCAAGTCTATACTTTGTTCTACATACCAGTTGTTCAATCCTTGAAGACAACTCTTATCAAGATTTCTATAGGTAAGAGCTGATGGTTGATAATAACATATGTAGACCCAATAAGCCCTGCACAAAAGGAATGGCCAGTGTTTTATTAAAGGTCAGAAGTGAATTTAGAAATATGTTTTTCAACTTGAAAAATGAATGGATTCTTACTAATCAGTCAATCACAAGCATTAATTAAATACTATGTGGGCATTCAAGGAGGACTGGCATCTCTGGTGTGAGAGCTTCCCATGAGCCCTTTAAAAAAAAACAACCCAAAAAACCTTATCTACTATCTTGGAATTAAGATTAAATATCAGTTCCAAGGCAGAAGAGTAATAAGGGGTAGGCAATTAGAGTTAAGTAACTTGCCTCAGGTCACACAGCTAGGAAATGTCTAAGGCTAGAGTTGAACCCAGGCACTCCCATCTTCAGGCCTGGATCTCTACCCACTGAGCAACCTAACCTCATGAACCCTTTTCAGGGCTGTCCATCCACCTTTTTTTTTTTAAACCCTTGTACTTTGGTGTATTGTCTCATAGGTGGAAGATTGGTAAGGGTGGTATCTGTCCATCCACCTTTGGTGTCCATTTGGCAATCAACTCTCTCTTGTGGCTCCAAGAAGCTTTAGCATTTGCAGTAGCCATATCCTGTCAAACTATTTTGGCAGATGGACTAAACCAGGTTGAGAGTAGTCAATAGGTCTGCCTACTGATGACTTAATGGGGTGTCTACTTCAAGCATGTGAAAACTTCCCCTGATGAAAACAATTTGTTCCAGTGGCCACGAAAGTGACTGAAGCAGGGAATATGAATGCTTAGAGCTTGGTCAATCAGTGACAATGCCAAGGTCATCCAATGCATCCTGGGCCATCACCAGTTGTCCTGATTTTTGTCTTGCCACTGGACTTGGATGACTGGCAGAAAGAGTGAGGCTGATGACTTTGGCCAACTCTTCCTCACTTAAATCTCGGTCATGTACAATTTAAGACATCACTCTGTGATGCCATTGGTCTTCTTCAAAAATGAAGGACAAACAACAACTCTATGTCAGACACTGTGCTAACTAGAATGGAAAACAATTCCGCCTCTCAAAGGGCTCACTTTTTAATAGGAGCATGCAGCATATATAAACTGAAACATTCAAGATAACTCCAAAGTAGATGGAAGATAACTTTAAAAGAATCAGCAGCTTTGGGGACCAGGAGAAGTCTCCTGAAGAAGGTGACACTTGAACTGAAGCTTCAAGGAAACTAGGGGTTCTGAGAGTTGGAGGTTGGGAGGAAGAGCATTCAAGGTATGGAGAACAGCCAATACAAGGGCATGGATACAAGAGATGGAATATTATGCGTTATGAAAAACACAGAGGCAATTAGGATTAAGTCAGTTTTTGTAAAGGAGAATTGAATGTTAGACAGTTAGAAAGGAAGGAAAGGGACAGGAAGTGAAGAGCTTTAAAAGCCAAATAGAGGATTTTATATTTTATTCTAGAGGTGATAAGAGAGTTGCATGGTCAGACATACCATGTAGGTAAAACATTTTATTAGCAGAAGACTGAAGAGGAGAAACTTGAAGCAAGGAGATTCATTCAAAGATTATGGCTCCAAGAAACTTATCCTGGCACCTGGGCTAAATCAGGTTGAGGGTAGCCAACAGGCCACAAACCCATTGGTGAGTTAGGGGCATGTCTACTTCAAACCTGTGAAGATGGTGGTTGTATCACTGGAGAGAAGTAGATGTAAATGAGAAATATTGTAAGGGATGAAACAGCAAGAGAGAGGAATCAAGGATTGCACATAGATTGCAAATGTAATTCCTGCAAGGATTGTGGTCCTCTGTAGTAGTAGAGAAATTCAGAAGTTTCCTAGGACAGTGTTGGGGGAAAGATATGAATGAATTCAGTTTTGGATACAGTGAGTTTGAAATGCCATCAACATCCAGTTCAAAACTTTCAAAAGGCAATTAGTGATGTGGGACTAGAACTCAGCAGAGACTAGGGCTGGATAAACTGATCTGGGAATCATCTGCATATAGATAATAATTGAACCCATGGGATCTGATGGGATCACTAAGTGAGCAATTAAGGAGAAAAGAGCAGAAAGCTCAGGAGAGAGCCCTGGTTGACATAAAATTAGTTGGTGTGATATAGATGAAGAGGTTTAGTAGAAGTGGTAAGTGGTAAGTTGAGTAGAAGTGGTGAGTAGTAGGAGGAGAAGCAAGAGTGTGGTGTCAGGAGAACATAGAGAAGGGAGAGTATCCAAGAGGAAAAGTGTCAGATGCTACCAGAAGGATAAAAATCAAAAAGAGGCTATCAAATTTGGTAATTAGTCCTTGTTAACTGTAGAAGAGACAGTTTCAGTTGAATGACTAGTCTAGAAGTCAGATTATAGAGGGTTTAGAATAGATGATAGTTGTAGAAGACCTTTCCAAGGAATTTATCAGAAAATAATGGGGAGAGATATGGGATAACAAAATGAAGGCATGTGAAAGGAATTTTTCTTTAAAGAATGGAGGAGACTGGGGGACAGCTAGGTAGCTCAGGGGATTGAGAGCCAGGCTCAGAGACAAGAGGTCCTGAGTTCAAATTTGACCTCAGACAATTCTAGCTTTGGGATCCTGGGCAAGTCATTTAATGCCTATTGCCTAGCCCTTACCACTCTTTTGCCTTGAAACCAATACACAGAATTGATTCTAAGACAGAAGGTAAGGGTTTAAAATGAAAGAATGGGAGAGACTTGGCCTTATTTGTAGGCAGTAGGAAGGAGCTAGTAAAAAAAGAGAGTGGGAATGTGGGTGGGTACAATCTGCTGGAGAAGACAGAAGGATTAGGGTGAGCAAAAGAGTTGGAGTGAAGAGAAATACTGTGAGCCAGGCACTAAACTCATTAAGAAAAGAGGTGGTGGTGAAATGCCTCAAATATTTGGAGGTACAAGCCTGCCAGAAATATTATTATTAATTAAAATTATTCTAATCCAAATAATTTTCTATCTGGAAAGGAAAATGTTCAAACTGAATAAGTGCCCTTATGCCATCGGGCATCTCTCTCACACAAGTAATATAGAATATGTCTAGAAGTATAGAATTATAATATAAATATATAAAAATATAGAATTCTTTTAAAGCATTTAATATTTTATTTTCCCAATTACATGGAATAATAACCTTTAACATATGTTTTCTGAAATTATATCCAAATTGTCTCCCTTCTTTCCTTCCCTTCCTGTTCCCTGAAATGATAAACAATTTGATCTGGGTTATGCATGTATGACCTTGCAAAACATATTTCCATATCAGTCATGTTGTGAGAGAATATTCAGTTAAACCCCAAACTCTCAAATAAAGACATACACAAATTAATGTGAAAAATTGTATGCTTTGATCTGCATTCAGTTGTCATTAGTTCTTTCTCTGGAGGTAAATAGCATTCTTTGTCATTAGTCCTTTAAAATTGTCTTAGATCATCATATTGCTCAGAATAGCCAAGTCTTTCACAGTTGATCATCATACAATATTGTTGTTATTGTGTGCAATGTTCTAATGATTCCGCTCACTTCACTCTGCATCAGTTCATGTAGGTCATTCCAGATTTTTCTCAGAGCATCCTGCATTTCTGATAGTGCAATAGAATTCCATCATAATTCTGTACCCTAGTTTGTCCAGCCATATCCCAGTTGATGAATAGTCCTGTAATTTCTAATTCTTTGCAACCACAAAAGAACTGCTATAGACCTCTTTGTACAAATAGCACCTCTCCCCATTTTTTGCCTGTTTGGTATATAGATTTAGTAGTGGTATTACTGTATCAAAGAGTAAGCCAAAGTTTTATAGCCCTTTAGGCACAGTTTCAAATTGCCCACCAGAATGGTTGGATCAATTCTTAACTCCACCACTAGCTTCCACTTGCCCAATTCTGCTTTTTAAGGTACTATTTTCTTGTGAACATTCTTTTTCATTTGTTCAATTGTACTTTTTTAGAAGTTTTTTTCTTACAGTGGATTTTTGTGCCTCCTTTACTCTTTGGTTAATTCTGCTTTTTATTTTATTTTATTTTATTTTATTTTGTTTTGTTTTGTTTTGTTTTATTTTAAAACCCTTACCTTCCATCTTAGAATAAATACTGTGTATTGGTTCTAAGGCAGAAGAGTGGTAAGGGCTGGGCAATGGAGGTTAAGTGATTTGCCCAGGGTCATGTAGCTGAGAAGTGTCTGAGGCCAGATTTGAACCTAGGACCGACCTCCCATCGCTAGGCTTAGTTCTCAATCTACTGAGCTACCCAGCTGCCCCTAATTCTGCTTTGTAAAGAGTTATTTTCTTCTTGCATTGCTTTAATTTCTTTCCCCACTTTTTATTTGTCTCTCTTATCTGATTTTTTAAAGCCTTTTTTGAACTCTTTCAGAGCCTGTAACAAATTCCCATTTAAAAAAATGTTTTGCATGTAGTTGCTTTGAACTCATTGACCCTTTCTGAGTTTTTACCTTGTTCTACCTTGTCTCCATAATAATTTTATATAGTTGGGTTTTTTTTGTTTGCTCATTTTCCCATCCTTTTTTCTTAACTTTTATTTTTATTGTAAAGGTAGGCTCTGTTCTACAGATAGAAGAAACACTATCTTGAATTTAAGTATTTTCTTGCTACTATCCTCAGATATAATTCTGGTTTTCTCTAAGATTTCAATTCTTTCAAGGCCGTGTGGTGGCCTGTGGGTGGAGAGCTGTGGAAGCTGCCTTCTACAGCTGATTTAGTCTCCCTCAGAGCTGAAGTATGGTAACTGAAAATAACTACTTCGGGAAAAATGGGGAAATAGGTAGGAAATGAGAAGGGAAATACCAACACAGCTGGGTAAAAGTAACCCAGAGCTGATTAGGGAGAGATAATACAATAACACACTTAGCTGGGGAAACAAATAGAAACAGAAATCAACACAGCCAGGGAAACAGTTTAAATTAAGTGGGTTCTTGAAGACTGGGAAGGAGACTACCAGGAAGTTTTATAAAAAGAGTTGTTAAATGTTTAACAAGGACAGGTAAGGAAGTGAGAGGGATAACTGAAACCTTAAGTCTATGGCCAACTGTCAAGGAATGTTGACTAGGGAAAATGACTCCTCTACTCTATCTAAAAACAGCCAGTTCTGGCAGAGCTGACAAGGCAAATGGATTTGGGAATCTCAGGAAGCATATTCCAGGATGGTATCCAGATGAAATCAGGTCACAGGAACACTTCAGAAAACAGCAAGTTAAATCCAATAAGCTATGGAGTACAGGGCTTTCTGTATTGTCCACCAACAACAGGAAAAGCACCTAACCCAACCTAGATCTTGATAGAAGATCCCTCAGTGATTCAAGCTTAGCTTCTCTTTTGAGTTCCCAAATAAGTCCATAGGCTAGTTAGTTGATCAGAAGCCATAGCCTCTAGCTTCTCCAGGGCAAAAACTGTCAACTTTCTCCTACTCTCTGAGGATACACCTCTTTCAACATTCTGGGACTGGAATATTCACAGCCTCAGTCAGGATTTTGCTTGGACTGCTTCTTTACTCATTATAATAAGCCCTATCTATAAATTTCTTATAACAGAAGAACTTGCTGTTAGTTTGCAAGGCCAGGTATAATGTCAGGGCTCAGGACCTCACCAAGGGTCTCACCACAGGTTTGCACTGTCCAGGAGTTTTGAGGGATTGCACTGCTTTGAGAACCTCAATCAGAGTCTTTGGGGTTTCCATGCTGGCTTGGGCCAAAGTTCAAAACCTCAAGGGTTGTGGGGAGTGGGGGAGAGGGTGTTGCTGTTAATTTGCACTGTTGGTGTGGCCATAGGTGTAGACTGTGCACCCCTATCACCCCAGTGAAAGACCTACTTTCTAAGTTATCTTCTGCAGGAAAATTGCTCCACCCCATTCGTTTGTTGGTTCTACTACTCTAGTATTCATCTTGAAGCTTTATTTTAAGGTTGGTTGGAGGAGGTTTTCAGAGACATTCAAGTACTCCTGCCTCTGCTCTGCCATCTTTGATTTATAGAATTCTTAAAGAATGTTTTACAGTTATGAGTGAATAAGGGCTTAAAGTTGAGGTAACAGTTCAGTTAACAACTTGCTTTCATGAAATAGACAAAGAGTTACTTAGCTTTTTATACACCCTTAGAGAATTATTTTACTAAAATCATTAAATCCCCTTTTCACTACTCCTTTCTAACTGATCAAAGGTAAGCAAGAAAAAATACTTCTATTAACTGAAGTAATAAAAGGCTTCTTCCTCTTAGGTGGATTATTACTTTAATCCCTTCTGGGAAGGGGAAAGAAGATAAAACTACTTTTAGGCACACCTCTGAGAATGTGAAGGGACAATTCCCAGGGTCCCATGTTTTCAGGAGTTCTCTGAATAATGGCTCCTTAAAGTGGCTTCAAGGGTCTGTACCTTGGCTCATAAAGGTTTCCCCCCCTTCTTCTCAGTGGTACAAACATTATTCAGGCAAAGATGCTGAATATGCATAGCCTGAAGGAACCAGGAAGGGTTGATAGTAAATATTTTTTCAACTTGCCTGATGTTTGATTTATTTTATGTTGACCCTGATATTCCTCAGATTTCTAACTCTAGGCAGGGAATAGGAAAGATATGAAGGGATACAATAGAAGGTTCTCGTTCTACAGGAGGGTAACAGCACAAGGAGCACATACTAAGTACTACAAGAGCTCAGAGGAGGGAGTGATGATTAAGAGACAGTGAAGAAAAACTTGATAGAGGAGAAGGTGAGTCTTGAAAGATAATAAAAGCTTATATTTATGTTACCTACAGAATGCTTTCTTCAACACCTCCCCATGAGGTAGCTTAAAAATGGGGAGCATTTCTAATACTATCTACCTCATGGGAATGTTTTGATGACCAAAAGCAGTAAAAGAAATGGAAGGACAATAAATAAACGAGTTTGGATGGAGATGACATTTATATAGTAATTGAAGGTACTGTACCTGGTACATAGAGGGTGCTTAAGAAATGTTGATTGATTGAAGGTAAGTTTCTAGAGGGTCCCTTATAGAGGGCATTGGGTACTATGCGAAGGAGGGTGTCCTATGAGCAAGAGGAACTACTGAAGGTTTTCAAAGAGGTGAATGAGAGGACTGAGGCTATCTATGCTTTAAGAATATTAATCTGATATTATTATTCATGGTGCCCCCCCCCCCCAGGCCTGAGATTCTCTCTCTTTACCTCTGATTTCCTGGCTTCCTTCTAGTCTCAACTGAAGTTTCATCTTCTGCAGGAAGTCTTTCTTTCCTTTCTCCTTTTCTCCCATCTACTAGTCATTATTGTTCTCAGATTATCTTCCATCTATTCTGTTTATAGTATATATAACAAGTTATTTTACATGTTATTCCTCCCGCCCCATACCAGCTGGTGAGTTAGAGGAGTGTCTACCCAAAGCATGTGAGGACTTCCCCCAGAGGAATGGGCAAATGAAAACAGTTTGTTCCAATGGTCTTGAAGGCAATGTAAGCTGGTGCTGTGGAGCTCTTAGAGCTTGGTCAGATACCAGAGGTGATAAGGTCATCTAGAGCATCCTAGGCCATCTCTAGTCTTTCTGACTTTTGTTTTGCCCCTGGATTTTGATGACTCTGGAAGAGAGAGAGGTTGAAAACTTTGTGCAACTCTGCCTCCCTTAAATCCAATTTATGCATAAGTCAAGACATCATTCTGTGATGTCATTGGTCCTCTTTGAAAAATGAAGGACAAACAACATGTTTTTCTCTCTTCCACCCTCATTTGAGTATACACTCCTTGAAGACAAAGATTCCCCCACCCCCTTTCTTAGG
Organism: Gracilinanus agilis; assembly: GCF_016433145.1. Taxonomy (NCBI): domain Eukaryota; kingdom Metazoa; phylum Chordata; class Mammalia; order Didelphimorphia; family Didelphidae; genus Gracilinanus; species Gracilinanus agilis. The sequence goes on from NC_058133.1 coordinate 133,662,118, forward strand.
CTTAGCATGGTGACTAGTCATGCAGCTGGCTATACTATTCTAGGACTTCTCTGACTTCTCCTCCGTGCTCCAGAAAACTCATTATTGGGAAAATCTCATCATTCTGCAAGATCTCACCATCCTTGGTTCTCTACCTCCTCACTACTCTCTGGCCCTCATCTTGGAAGAGAGAGTCATAAGTTCTAAAACCTCCTTTAAAGGAGGGAGCCCAGCTCAGACATTTCTTCAGTTCTCACTTGGCTAAACTACTTTGGAACTTCCTTGACTCCACTGTACTCCTGTGTTGGGTACCTTTCTTCTTCCTCTTTTGTAGCTTTTTGTGTATTTTCTTTCCCCTTTAGATTGTAAACTCCTTGAGGGCAAGGATTGCCTTTTAAAAATATTTGTATCCCCTTTACTTAGAACAGTCCCTGGCACAAAATAGGTATTTAATAAATGTTAATTAATTACTGACTAGACCAGTGATGGGCAAACTACAGCCCACAGGCTAGATGGGGGGGCCCTGAAATGTTCTATGCATCCACTTGACATTATTCCTAATCTGGCGAATACAATGAGTAGGATACAATACAATGAAACTTCGACAGAGTTGCCTTAGAAACAGACTGACAGATGAGCATTTCCTTTCCTTTGGCCCCCTCTTTAAAAAGTTTGCCCATCATTGGACTAGTCTATAGTAATAATCATTGTTGTTGTGCAGTTGTGTCTGATTCTTTGTGACCCAGTGGACTAATAGCACACTAATATGTTCCATGGGGTTTTCTTGGCAAAGGTACTAAAGTGGTTTATATTTCCAGCTCCAGTAGATTAAGGCAAACCAAGGTTAAATTATTTTCCTAGGGTCACATAGCTTAAGTAAGTGTCCAAGATAGGATTTGAATTCAGATCTTCCTGACTCCAGGGCCAACATTCTATCCACTGAACCTAGCTGCCTTCAAGGCAAACAGAGGTTAAATGACTTTACCCCACATAGCAGGTAAATATCTGGGGCTGGATTTGAATTAAAGTCTTCCTGATTCCAAACCCAGGATTCTATTTACCAAGCCATCTACCTGTCTTTAGCAATAATCATAGCTAGCATTCATATACTTCTTTAAGTTTTGCAAAGCAATTTATAAGTAATATTTCATTTTATTATCCCCATTTTATAGATGAGGATCAAGTCATTTGTCCAGATAATGTCTGAGGCTGGATTTGAACTCAGGTCTTTGGACTCCTGGTTCAGTGCTCTAAATATTATGTCATGTAGCTGTTTTAAATAAATCATTAAGAGACAGAAGTACTTAATACATGCTTGTTAGCTGACTGACTGACAGAATGAGAGATTCAGAGGTAAAGAAATGAATAGGGAGAGGAGTATAATCCATCAAGTGTACGGATAAGAATTTGGACTGGAGATGATGGGAATGGAAAGGAAGGGACAAAAGCAAGTGATATTGTGAAGGAAAAATCAGCAGTCCTTCAGGAGAGGTCTATTCTCATTTAGTTTTGGAAACAACCTTGGGTTCTCCAAGATAATGCCAGTGGAGTATACAAGCTATGGCAGTTTCCACTAAGTAGAAAGAACAGTTTAGATTAAAGACTATGTTTGAATATCAGCCTAGCTAGCTAAGTACACAAAGACTTGTTACCAGAAGGCAACTGATTAGCAACTGATTTAGCAACTGATTTCTTAGCAACTGATTTCTTTCAAAGATTTGAGAGAAAGAGGACATTATTGAGATTGTAATCTGGTGGAGAAGATGACAGGGGAAGAGATCAAGCACTCATGTAAAAGAATTGGCCTTGGTAATGTGTAAATCCAATTTGAATCCTAGAACTACAATTCCCAGCACCCCACTTTCCTTCTTACCTTGCCTGCTGATGTAGGGAGGATATAAATTTTGTGTAATCCTGTCTCTCGCCCTCTTCCTGTGATCGGGTCTGGTGGAGGTGGCGTGAGGTGAGAGTCAGGAGAGTTTTTGCTCACATGGTCTTAATTTTGTTAGATAATTATTTTTAAATGTAATTCTTGGAGTGTTGGATATTAATTTAAATCCTACAGTAAGCAGAAGGGCTATATCTTTGCCAGAGTTGGGGAAAAGGCAGAGAGAGTAGGAGTTATTAAGGAATTTGGGGCTGAAGAGAATATTATGTTAAATGGTCTCACTTTTCATAGTAAAGTAAGAAGCAAAGTCCTCAGCTGAGGGGGATGGAAAGGGAGAAATACAGTTGTTCCTCTCTGTATCCCGGTTCACTTATCCTGGCTTCACTGTATTGTGGGTTTTTAAAAAAATCTAATTCTGTATTGTGGAGTTACACTTATTGTGGCACACTATTGACTGACGGAATGAAAGGTGACCAACCACATAGCTCTGTTCTGTATCTTGGGTGCTTTTTGGCTCAGTGACTGTAGGTTAATAAGAGTGTGGAAAAGGTTTATAGGAGATTGGGAAGGCTTTATAAATCCTTTATGTGTGTATATGTACATACATATATATACACATACATACATATATAATAAAATAAATATAATGTGGCTACTTTGTGGATTTTCACCTATCTTGGGGTCTCTGGAGTGTAACTCCCATAATAGGCGAGGGATCACTGTATAAGATTCCTGAGAAAGGAATAAAAGATTTAGAATAACTTCTGTGGATAATGAGATAGGGAATCAGTTAGAGAGCAAAGAGATGCTTTGCTGTAGTGAGGACCCAGTTGAGGTTGGATAACATGAACTGGTAGAACAATCATTTATCACAGTGCTAAGTCTTCTTTCTACTCTGTTCAGGAGGAGGTATATTATAGGAGTAGCCCAAGGTTGAAGCTTGGTAAGAGATGAACTGTGATAGGACATGGGGGAAAGGAATTTGAGAACAAAGGGCAATGAAGAGTTGAAATGGCTAACTGTAGGGCTGATATTGGAAAGGAAAGAAAGTCAGAGCATGGGTAATACCTTGAGAAAATCATGTTGTAGAGGGTGAGTGGGGGAAGGATTGGCAATCTTAATGAGGAAGAAGAAAAGGTTTAAGAGAAGGCAAGGTATATAGAGAGATGGAATGATGGGAAATTATGGTCAGATAGAGGAATTTCAGTTTCTAATTAGGTATTAGAACATTTGTGGGTAACAATGAAATCCAGTACATGATCATACCTATGTGTGACCGAGGTAGAGTGAAGGAGAAGGTCATGGGATTTAAGGAGGCTCAGGAATTGTGAGTTAAGAAATTTTAGGAAACATTAATGTCAATGCTGAAGTCTCTTATTATAAAGGTAGGAGTTGGGGAGGAGAGTAACACAGTGAGTCAGTTGCTGAACTCCTTGAAAGATGAAAGAATGACCCAATTCAGTACACAATAGTCATCATAATTTGGATTTGGTAGAAAATTTTGATTGAGAGTATTTCAAGGTGCAGTATAATAAAAATAAGAATAATAAATTTGAATAGGATTTTAAAGCTTGTAAACAATTTTACATATTATTTGATCCTTACAACAGTCTTGTGAGGTGGGATCTGTTATTATCCCCATTTTACATCTGATGAAACTGAGGGAAATAGAGTGACTTGTCTAGGGTCACATAGAAAGTAAGTATTCAAGGCAGTCTTTGAATTTAGTTCTTCTTGTCTCCAAGTCTTGAGAAGTTGGCTGAGAGTGCCTATTGCCAGTGGTGAGCCTAGTTTCTTTGAGACTTGGAAGGAGTGGAAGAAAAAGAGACTCAGATCAAAGGGGACTTTTTTCACTTTGGAATGAAATTTCCAGAGGAAACAGTGGAAGAAGTGGGAAGAGGAGGATGGCCAATGAGATCTATGATGTCTTTTGCTTCAAAAGATTGAATTTATGACAAATTAGGGGAAAATACCCTTTAATGAAGAATCAAGACTTAGAGCTATAAGAGAATCTTACAAATAAGGAAGTTGAAGCTCAGGAAGGGGAATGAATTGCTAAGGATGCTTAGTCAACATGTGATAGAAGCAGAATTTGAACTCAGCTCTCCTGATTCAAAAAACACAAAACTTTAGCCTTAAGACTGTGCTGTTTCTGAACTGTGTTTTGAAGTTGTTTCATTACTAACTTGATGGCTTTCATATATTGGCGTTATTAAAAATAGAACATTTTGGCATCTTCCATTGTCTTGGCCTCGAGGTTGCTCTGGTAACCATTGCTGAGGCTCCAGACAGCTGTTTCCCAAAATTTCTAACTTATTCCTAGACTTTCAAATTGGCAAGTAAATATGTTTTCAGAAGGTACCTTGATTCGAAGGTTAAAGCTAAGCTCTCAGATTAACAGGCTAAACTAATTAAAGTTATTGAAAAACAAAGGACACATTTTATATATGTTTGCTATATCTTTCTTTCTGGATTTTATGGAACTTAGAAAAATGAACAAGAGACCCAAGGTCAAGGATTCTGACCTGGGATCAATGAAGTTCTTTAAAAATTTTTGACATAACTATATTTTAATCTAATTGTTTCTCTTTGCAATATTTGTATTTGTATTTTGTATATTAAAAACATTCTTCTAAGAAGGGATCTGGTCCATAGGACTCATCAGACTATCTTTGGGATCCATGATACAAAAAAGGTTAAGAACTCATGCCCTAGATGGTAAGGAAAACAATCTTGAGGAATCTAGCAAGATACCAAACTTATACATCCTTCTTACATACACAAGCTACCTGATGACTTGACAGCATGACAGCTGAAGGAGAGACAGGAGGCAGCATATACCAGACCAATCTAACCCTTGCTACCACCTTCACCATCATCTCTCTTCAAACCCAGATGGAGACAGCCAGGATCTTGAACCACCACGAGTCTTAGGAATAACAGCGTTGTCCAAACCACCAGATTTGCTTCCTGCAGAGCTAAAATCCTGCCTCTACAGGGTGTCATTTCTAACCCCTTTTAATTATAGCACATCCCTCTGATGATTATGTTCAATTTGTCCTGTGTGTAGCTTGTTTGTACTTAGTTGTTTCCATGGTGTCTCCCTCATTAGACTAGGAGTCTCTGGAGAGCAGGGGTTGTCTTTTACCTTTCTTTGTACCCTCAAAGCTTAGCACAATACCTGACACACAGTAGATGTTTAATAGTTGTTTAATGATTGACTGATGACTTAAATCTTAACTCTTCCAACCTATTGCCTGCATTCTCTCACTTTTGCATAGGAACAGACATATCCAAAGGGTATTTGCAGAGGGATGTCTTCAGTGGTTTTCAGTCTCAAAAGCCAAATGGGATGGAACTCTTGACTTACCACAGAGCTCACAGCTTCCTGGTGTTCCTGCAGAGGTTGCCTCAGCTCACACCTTCAACTTTGATGACTCTCAGTGAATGTGAGCTACTTGAGAGTTCATCACAATGTACTATGTCTAGCCCTTTTAAGGTCTCTCCAATGAAGACAACCACAGTATGACTTCTGAAGACTGTCCTTTCCATAAGTGCCCCAGAGGCTCTTTTAGCCCTATACTTCATTCTCTTATTGATATTTAAGTTCTGAAAAATGTGGAGGAAAACTAGACATGACTCCTAAACATACAGCCACTATAACAAGACTTCCATTTAGATAAGGGAACTAAAGGTCCATGAGGTCACTTAACTATTTAGCATCAGAATTGTGATTCAACCTAGAAATCCAGATCTCTAGTCTACATTCTTGCCATCTTAGTGGTTCTCAAGCTTTTTGGCCTTAATACTCTTAAAAATTACTAAGGATCCCCCCAAACATTATTTTATGTGGGTAATATCTAACACTATTTACAAAATCAGAAATAAGTTTCTAAAATATTTATTAATTCATTGAAATAACAAAGATGTTAACATAATACATTTTCAAAAAACAACTATTTTCAAAACAAATTAGAGAGAAGAATGGCATTGTTTTACTTTGTCCTTGTTGTTGTTGTTACAAATTTCTTTAACCTTTGGCTTAATAGAAGACAGCTGAATTCTCTTATCTATTTCTATATTCAATCTGTTCCAGTATGTTGTTTTGGTTGAAGTAGATGAAACAAATGTGGCTTCATACAGAAATGTAGTTGGAAAAGGGCAAATATTTTAATAGGCATATAATGTCAGAGAATTATCATAAAAATGGTTTTGACCTCACAGACCTTCTACAAGGCTTACAAGCATCCCCATAGAGTCTGCAGACTATACTTCAAAAACAACTATTCTACTTTATCACTATCTGTATAAAACATTTTCAGTTATCTAACTAATTATAGGACTTCTCTTGGTTACATTTGAAAAACTGTGAAGAATGGGAGGAGTATTTCAGGCCTGGAAATGGGCAAATGTTTAATTTTTAAAAAGGAAGGAGGTGTTAAGGGAGAAACCAGGGAAAGGTGCCTTGAACAGTAAATATGGGTCCAGGTAGGTGTGAGAGACAGGAATGACAGGAAGGAGCCCAACAAGTAGGGAGACTAAAGTTTAACAGCAAAGGGGTGTCTTTTACTGAATTGGCTATTAGGTCCAACTGCCACTCTGAAGTACCAAGAGTAAGCCTATGGTAATCAGCAAAGTAAAGGCAGGAGTTTATAAGTTAAGGCAACACATTTAATCAAGGACAAACTAAGATTAAGGATGGGAATAGGTTTTACTACACTTAAAAGCTAAGGGCAAACCACAGGGGCAGGGAAAGGACTTGACTACACTCTCCTATGATCTAAGCAAGACAGGACCCAAAGAAAGCTGTACTGGAGTCACAAAGGAAAAGTTCCTCCCAACCTGGTTCCAGCCAGGTTTGGTCAGCTTAGCTGAGGACCTGAGGGTGGCTTTACTTGGAATCTCATGGCAAATCCAGGAATGGTTTCAGGATACCAGGAGTCAACTCCACCAGAACAGATGATCCAAGGTATCCAGGCAGGGAGAGAAAGTTTGCAATGCTGTCCACCAGATCACAAACCACTTCCCTACTCGGTGCTGCTCTGCAGGTCTGATGTCCTCTGCTGTAAGCCTTCACCACTCTCAGGATCCCAGGGAATCTGGATACAACTCCCCTAGCTCTGAGATCTCCCAGGGTCAGCAACAGTTTGTGCCAACCACCATGGAGTCCTTTTCAGGCACAAGCCACTTCCTCCTTCCCCTGCATTCCATTCAGAATGTCCATGACCTCCAGCTAAGGCTTTTCCTAGCCTGCTTACACACCTACTTTTAAACTTATGCCTCTTACAGAGGTAAGATTCAAACTATAATTCATTAAATTTGGTTTTATTTTTTGGTAAAATTCAAATACTTTTTAAAAGGAAGTCTATAAACATTTAAAAAAAGAAGTGGTGACGCTGAGGAGTATGACCTCTGCTTCCTCCTTTTTCTTTTGCCTTTAATCTTTCCCATTAGGCCTTTCCCAATGAGCCTTGTCTTCTCATTATATGGCCAAAGTGTTTAAGTTTCAGCTTCAATATTTGATTTTCCAGGGAATAGTCTGGATTAATTTTCTTAGACATAGACTGATTTGATTGACCTCCTTGCTGTCCAAGGGACTCTCAAAAGTCTTCTTTAGCAGCACAGTTCAAAAATGTCAATTCTGTGGTGCTCAGCTTTTCTTATAATCCAACTCTTACAGACATGCATTGCTACTGGAAAAACCATAGTTTTTACTCTGAAGACCTTTGTAGGCAAAGTGATATCTCTGCTTTTCAGTATTGTGCTCAGATTTACCATAGCTTTCCTTCCAAGAAGCAATCATCCTTTAATTTCATGGCTGCATTTTCTGACTGCAGTGATCTTTGAGCCCAAGAATATTTCAAAATCTGATACTGCTTCCACTTTTGCCTCTGTTTGCCAAGAAGTGATGGGATCATTTGCTAAGATAGTAGTTTTTTTTAATGTTAATGTTCAAGCTGGCTATTATATCCTTCTCCTTTACCTTCATAAAGAGTCTTCTTAATTCTTCTTCACTTTCTGCCATCAGAATGGTGTCTGCATATCTGAGATTGCTGCTATTTCTCCTGGCAACCTTAATTCTGGCTCTTGATTTGTGCAGACTGGCATTTTACATGATGTACTCTGCTTATAAGTTAAATAAAGATAACAATATTCAGCCTTGTCATATTCCTTTTATGGTTTTCTTAGCAGAAAACAGATTCCTCAAGAGACATGTAAGATGATCTGGTACCCTCATCTCTTTGAGAACTTGTCACATCTCATTGTTATCCACACAATCAAAGACTTTAGTGTGTAATCAATGAAGCATAAATAGATTTTTTTTCCGGAAATCCTCTTGCTTTCTTCATAATCCAGTGAATGTTGGCAATTTGGTCTCTTGTTCCTCTGCCTCTTAAAAAACTAACCTGTTCTGATAATTCTCAGTTCACATATTGCTGAACCCTAGCATTCAGAATCTCAAGCATAACCTTGCTGGAATGTGAATTGAGCACAATTGTTCACTAATTTGAACATTCATTATCACTGCCCTTATTTAGGATTGAGTCCTAAATTGATCTTTTCCAGTGGCCACTGTTGAGTTTTCCAAATTTCCTGGCATATTGAGTATAGCACTTTAATAGTATCATCTTTTAGGATTTTTTTTTTAAACCCTTACCTTCCGTCTTGGAGTCAATACTATGTATTGGCTCCAAGGCAGAAGAGTGGTAAGGGCTAGGCAATGGAGGTCAAGTGACTTGCCCAGGGTCACACAGCTGGGAAGTGTCTGAGGTCAGATTTGAACCTAGGACCTCCCATCTCTAGGCCTGGCTCTCAATCCACTGAGCTACCTAGCTGCCTCCCTTTTAGGATTTTAAATAGATTATCTGGGATCCCATAGCCTCCTAACTTTATTGTTGGTGATGTTTTTAAAGGCCCATTCTACTTCATTCTCCAGGACGTCTGGCTACAGTAAACAAACCATTATGGTTATCAGTGAGGAAAAGATATTTAATTGTATAATTTTTATGTATATTTTTGCCACTTTTAAAAAATATCTTCTATTAGGTTTCTGCCATTTTTACCTTTTATCATGACCATTTTTGCATGAAACATATCATTGATATATATCTAATTTTCTTGAAAAGACCTCTTGTTTTTCCTTTCTGTTTTTTTCCTGTTTCTTTGCATTGCTCATTAAAAAAACCTCTCTTTGCTATTCCTTCAAATTCAGTTGGGTACAACTTTCCCTTTTTCCTTTTCCTTTTTCTTTCCTTTCTCAGCTATTTGTAAAGCCTTATTAGAAATCCATTTCACTTTTTCTCTTCTTCTTTTTCTTTGGAATATTTTTTTTGGTTGCTGCCTTCTGTATAATATTACAAACTTCTGTCCATAGTTTTTCAGAGCTACCAGGTATCTACCTTGAATCTATTTGTCACTTCCACTTCATCCACCTAAGGGATGTTATTTAGGTCATACTTATGTGTTTTGGTTTCTCTTCCTTTTTCCTTCAATTTATTTGAAATTTGCAATAAGAAGCTCATGATTTGAGGCACAGTCAGTTCCAGGTCTTGTTTTAAATGATTGCATAAAGATTCTTCACCTTTGGCTGAAAAGTATATAATCAGTCTGATTTTGATATTGACCATCTGGTGAAGTCAATGTTTTAAATGGCATTTGACATTATCCTTATTGGGCACCTTGTTTAGGACATTATTTAACCTAATAAAACAGACAATTTTTTAAAAAAGGTTGTTGTTGTTGAAAAAGAATGTTTGCTATAACCATCAAGTTATCTTGACAAAACTCTGTTAGTCTCTGCCTTGCTTTATTTTACATAATAGTTAAGTGGATTTAGGACTGGCTAACTATTTAATCAAAAAGAATTGTGGTGTGACATCCTTATTCAGTTTAATACATTCATGTTCATATTCATTTTAATTACCTGGACAAAGATATAGATAGATTGCTTGTCAGATGTTTACAAGATGACATAAATTTGGGAAAGATATCAAATGTGTTGGACGATGACTCTGAATCCAGCACAATTTTATCATATTACAACATTGGGATAAAATCTTATGCCTATTTAAAAAATCAACCTTGATAATGTGAGATGGGGGAGGCATAGCTTGAAAAAACATTCATTTGAAAGAGATCTTGAGATAGAGAACAGTACAAAATGTAAAGTGAATAATTTTTATTATATTAAATTAAAGTTTCTGTACAAACAAAAACAATGCAACCAAAATTAGAAGGGAAGCAACAAATTGAGAAAAAAAATCTATAACAAAAACTCTGATAAAGGTCCCATTTCTCAAATTTATAAGGAGCTAAGTGAATTGTACAAAAAAATCAAATCATTTCCCAATTGAAAGATGATCAAGGGACATGAAAAGGCAGTTTTCAAATAAAGAAATCAAAACTATCAATAAGAACATGAAAAAGTGATATAAATCTCTCATAATTAGAGAAATGCAAATCAAAACAATGCTGAGGTACCACCTCACACATAGCAGATTGACCAATATGACAGTAAAGAAAAATAATAAATGTTGGAGGGGATATGGCAAAATTGGGACATGAATGCATTGCTGGTGGAGTTGTGAATTAATCTAGCCATTCTGGAAGGCAATTTGGAATTATGTCCAAAGGACTTTAAAAGACTGTCTGCCCTTTGATCCATCAATACTATTGCTGGGTTTGTATCCCAAAGAGATAATAAGAAAAAATATGTGTACATAAATATTCATAGCTACAGTATTTGTGGTGGTGAAAAATTGGAAAATGAGGGGATGTCCCTTGATTGGGGAATGGCTGACCAAATTTTGGTGTATAATGGTGATGGAATACTATTGTGCTGTAAGGATTGATGATCTGGAGGCTTTCCATATGAACTGGCAGAACCTTAATCATTTGATGCATAGTGAAATGAGCAGAACCAGAAGAACACTGTACACAGAAAGTAAAACATTGTGGAAAAACCCAATGTAATGAACTTTTTTACTAGTAGCAATGTAACAAGCCAGGACATTCTTGAAGGATTTATGTAAAAGAATGCTATCCACATTGAGAGAAAGAACTTTGGGAGTAGAAATGCAAAAGCAAAACATATTGCATCATTTATCACATGTATATATGGGTATGTGATTTGGGGTTTAGGCATCAAAAAATCACTCTATAGCAAAAATGAATAATATGGAAATAGGTATCAAGTGACAATATTTGTATAACCCAGTGGAATTGCTTTTCAGCTCTAGGAGGGGGGAGAGAAAGAAAATGAATCATGTAAACATGGAAAAATCTTTTAAAACAAATGAATAATTAATTAAAAAAGGAAAAAAGGGAAAGAGATCTTGGATATAATTAATGAATGAATTCATAGCAAATGAGGGAAATAGAAAGAATGATCAGAAAATAATATACATAGTTATATACCAGGAAATCAGAATTCAAGGGAAATTGATGAGAATATGTAAAAATACAAGAAAAAACAAATTAAGAAAAAAAAAAGAAGTACAGATCTTCAAAACCTCAGTCTCAGAGAAAGAAAAATATAAAATATAAATGAGGGGGGGGGGAACCTGTGTTGGATAGATTAGAAAGGATAGAAATACTATCAGGTATATAAAGATTAATTAATGCCTATACTAAATAAAATATAATTTAAAATGGAATGGAATGTATTGTAACTGACTGCTTTTATAAGATAAATGTAGTTTGGATACCTAAACCAAGAAAAGATAAAACAGAGAAATATTAGTATGTCTATAGTTATAGCTATTAAAAAAAGAATATGGGGAAAGACCCACAGATGGGATAGTGGTAGATCCACTTAGGGATTCCTCTGAATACCCATCCAGGATCTCTAGGTATTCTAACCTCTGGTTACTAAGAGTGAAACTGAATCACTTTCTCTCACTGGGCCAGTTGTGCAAATGCCTTGGAGACAATTGAAGTAAAAAATATCTCTTTTATTTTAAGAGGGGATAGAAAATAGGATCAGAACAAGGGGTCCCTAACTCTAAGAGATCTAGCTAGTTTCTCAAAATCCTCTATGTCCCTTGCAAGAGGGAGCCTTCTGGTCTTCCAGCTAATTTACCAGCTCCCTCTTTCTATCTAGGTGTTCCCCCCAAACTAACTAAGCTACCTATCTATGACCTTCAGTAGTTGGTTAGATTTATTTCTCAAAAGTTGTCTCTGAAAACTGTCTGACCCCTGAGGTAAAACCTCAAAGCCAATCTGACAGGATTTTTTAGATAAAACCTTCTGAAAAGCACAGCAGGTATGGTCAGATCCTTTTCTAGATCTTTCCCAATTAAATAGAGTACTTTCAAAGATGAATTAGGGGTTACTCCTTCTCCACAGTCAGGTTGAGGTAGATGAGCTCTGATAAGCCCGCCTTTCCTCCACCATTCCCGAACAGGAAGCTCTCAACCTCCTACAAGAAGACACTATTCTCTAGCAGTTGTCACTTCCAAACTGTTCCTCCTCTGCCTTCTGCCTGCTAAAATCCTTTCTTTTGAGTTCCTAGTATGTGCCTTAAAGACAGCCTTCCACTTCTCTTAAATCTTATTCTCTATTCTTTTCCCATTACATTATACATCTCTGAATATAACACACACACACACACACACACACACACACATATATACACACATATATATATATATATAAGCATGTTCTTCTATATCTTAATCTTTCTAAGGAATATTAAAAAATACGTTCTAAATAAAATTCTTGCAAGGAAACTAGATAAATATGTCCACAAAATAATTCACTATGATCAAGCTGGATTAATATCAGCAATGACAGGATTGTTAACATTAGGAATAAAATCAGGATAATGCATCATATAAACAAAAAGGCTAAGAAAACCTACTTGTTTATGTTAAACCTCTAAAAAACACAGGGGTTTTCTTTAATATAATCAAAAGCATATATTTAAACCAAGAACTGACATTGTTGACAAAAGAAAAACACTAGCAGTTTTCCTAGTACAAATAGGGTTAAGGCATATCTCTCTCCATTATTACTTTACATTACTACATACAAGTTATAGCAATTAAACAAGAGAATAAAGATTCCAAACATAAAATATAAAGAAAAGATAAAACTATCCCTATTTGAAGGAGAGGAGAATGACAACTAAAAGGCTTCGCAGCTATATGGTTTAATCCTTTCATTTTACAAATAAGACAATTGAGATCCAAAGGGACTTATTTAACAAAATATGGCAAGTTAACAACTGAACCAAGTTTAGAGGCAGCTAGGAAGGATAGTGGGTAAAGTCGTAGACCTTCAGTCAAGAAGACTGGAATTGAAATCTAGCCTCAGACAAGTTCTAGTCTGTATGACTTTTGGACAAGTCACTAAACCTGTGTTTGCTTCAGTTTCCTTAACTGTAAAATGAAGATAATAGCAACTACCTCTCAGAGCTGTTGTAAGTTCAAAATAAAATAGTATTTGTGAAGTACTTAGCACAATGCTTGGCATACAATAGGCACTTAAAAATTATGTTCTCTTTTTTTTCCTTCTCAAGGGTCCCTGATACATAGTTATTATGTCCTTTCTAACAGCAAATCAACAAGAAATTCAGATAATTATTGGCTTCAGCAAGCCAATGATTTTATAATATTTTAATAATATAAGAAATTTATGAGAATCATCAACATTCATATGTGATACTAAGATAACTAGGAATAAAGTATAATAAGAGAATTCTTTTCAAGATAACTACTAATGGATGCTAGCAATAAGGAAACTGTATCAGAAGTGGAATATCCATGTTATCTCTTGTCTTCCACTGGGCCTATTAGGAATACAATAGAGATTGGAACCAATTCTCAACTGGGCATTGAGAAGAAGTCAGACTCTAGCTGAAGCCAAACTCATGATGGTTCACAAAAATATTGAGAAAGACCCTAGGGTTTGAAGTATAAAGTAAGACCTAATATCATCCACTCCTTAGGCCAAATAAGATCAAACTAACCCATCCAAGAGGGCCAGAGAAGAGTAGCCTGCACACAAATTTCAAAACAAGAATTGAATTTAAAAATATAAGTAAAAATAAGAACACACCAACCATGTTGAAGAAATAGTATAAATTGAGAGAAATCCAAAATGGAAGCCCAAAAGAAGAGAATAACCCTGCATCAACTACAAGTATAACCTCTGAGGAAAATAAATGGGTTGAGTATGAGGGTTATAACAGTGCCTGGACAAAATGAAGCAAGAAAGATGAAATTAAATGTGAATTAGAAGGAAAAAAACCTGAAAGGAGAATAAGTAGCTTAAAATAGAAGATAGAAAACCATGCCCAAAGAAGTTGATTTTCTGAAATATAGGATGGAGAAAACAGAATTCAATAGTTTTAAGAATTAACGAGAAATACTAGAACAAAGTCAAAAGATTTAAAACATGGAAGAAAATGTAAAGTGTCTACTATAAGAAATAGCAGGCCTAGAAAACGGCAAGGAGAGATCATTTAAGAATCATCAGACATTGGGGGCAGCTGGGTAGTTCAGTGGATTGAGAGTTAGGCCTAGAGACTGGAAGTTCTAGGTTCAAATCCGGCCTCAGACACTTCCCAGCTGTGTGACCCTGGGCAAGTCACTTGACTGCCATTGCCCACCCTTACCACTCTTCCACCAAGGAGCCAATACATAGAAGTTAAGGGTTTAAAAAAAAAAGAATCATCAGACATCATGAAACCCACGACCAAGCAAAAAACTGGGCACTGTATTTTAGGAAATTGTAAAACAAAACTTCCTGGATATATTAGAACCAGAGGACAAAGGGAAAATGGAAATAATAAGAAATATACTGGTTGCCTCCTAAAAGAAACTCCAAATAAAAAACACTTCAGAATGTCACAGATAAAATCTAGTGATTCAAAGTCAAATGAAAAACAAAATATGTAAGCAGCCAGAAAAAATAATTCAGCTACCAAGGAACCACAGTCAGGATCACATAAATCTTGGCAGGAATTGCTCAAGAAGAGAAAAACTTGAACCCCATATTCTAGAAGGCAAAAGAATAACTCATTCTGAAAACTAGGTATATTTCTACAGGGGAAAATGGACTTTTATTAGAAAAGTGGAGTTTCAAGTATTCTAGACAAAAAGACCAGAGCTAAGTAGAAATTTTGAAAAGCAAACACAAGAGTCAAGAGAACTACAGAAAAGTAAGTAACTCTTGAGCAGCTAGAAACAATGATGAAATGCTTATATTTTAACAGGGAAAGAAGAAACTTATCTTTTCAGAATCCTAATGTCTTCATAAGTCACAGAAAGCTAAACAAGACAAATCCCAGTTCCTGGATAAGATTGTGTTTTGTTTTGCCGACTTTGTGCATGGATGGGAGTGATGTGTAATGAGACTGGCAAGGTAGGAGGGGTGTGGTTGTGAAGAGTTTTTAAATGTCAAATGGAAACGTTTATATTTTATCCAAGAAGTAAGAGGCCACCCCTGGAGTTTATCAAGTAGGGAGTTTAACATGACCATACTTGCACTTTAGGATGTGGAAGATGGATTGGAGCGGGGAGGCTTACGGTATGGAGAACAAATGGGAGGCTTCTGCAAGGGGTCTAGGGAAAAGGTGAACTGGGATGGTGGCTATGTGAGTGGAGAAGAAGGGCTGTATATGAGACATGTTAGAACTAGATTTAGGTATATGGGATGAGTGAGAATGAGGAGACAAAGAGGACGAAGGTTGTGAATGTGAGTGATTTATGATATGGTACTTGCAACAGTAACTGGGAATTTCAGGAGGGAGGAGAATTTAGGGAAAATGAATTATGACAGTCATAATGCCAGTTAGTAGCAAAAGCCGAGATTAGAACAGGGGTCTCCTGACTCAGTTCAGTATAATGTTTGCTCTGCTATTTCTTGGTCTTTACTGGTGGACAACAATGTTACAATTTGATTTTCATTCTTTCTTCCTTCAAAATTATGTAACATTTCTATAGCACTTTAAGATTTGCAAAATACTTTGCCAATATTTTCTGATTTGATCCTTATAACAACTGAGTGAGGTAGGTGCTATTATTATTTTAGAGATGGAGAAACTGAGGCTGAGAAAGGTTAAATGCAGGGATACACACTAGTAAGGATCTGAGATAGAATTCAGACTCAGGTCTTCTTGCCTCTGACTTCAGCACTCTTACCTAATAAACCCACAGAAAGCTCTTGACTGGCCTTGCTAATGTTAATATTAACCAAGTTGATACAGGTGCAATATTCATTTAAGTAACTTATTTGTCCTGTTTTTCTCTGCATGCCCTGTGAAGTTTAGCATAATGCCTACTTCACATCTATTCATCTAGCAAATGCACATTTAATATTAATGGATGATGATGATGATGGTGGTGGTGACAGTGGCCTCCCCTTCCTAAAGTGGCAACACTCACTGTCTAACTCAATCCCTTCTCTTGTTTATTTGAGCAAATTTCCTCCAACCTGCAGCACATAACAGGTAATTAACACCACTTAATAGCTGTTAAGTAGGGTAATCATCTCTTGTTATCCTCACAAAGGCTTTCATTTCCAGGCTAATGGTGCTGTGCTGAATCTCAGGTTAACACCAGGCATGCTCTATTAAGACCAGCTTTCCAATAAAATAGGAGTAATTTCCCACCCTGAAAATAGTAGCCCTTTCTAACATAAAAGACAAGGCAGGTAGTAAAATCAGAAAACCACTTGCAGGGCTAGGTATGCTGTGATTCAGGGAGGAGATAGCTTTGGGGTTCTTCTTCATTGAATAAACATTTGCTGAATGCTTATTCTATGTGATTTTAGATACTATGGGAGATATAGAGATGAATGATCTATAGAGTCTTGCCCTCAATGAGTTTACAGTCTGATAGATATTGTGCTCTTCCTCCTTCCTGAGATATCCCAAAGAAGGTTCCCTTCCATTTACCCTTAAGTTACAGAAGGAGCTGTGGGTTCCATAGAAGGGCAATGGCAGTACTTGGGACTATGCCTAAATAACCTTAGTTTGGCTTTATGGAAAAGATTGGTGGTCAGTCAAGTAATGAAAGTGATTTGGCACCCACTGTGCTGACCCTGGGAGATGATTATTTTTGTACCTAAGTTATCAGATAGGTGACAGGTTGCGGTGAGTGGTCTGAAAATGCCTAATTTAACTCCTAAAGTTATTCTACAAATATTACTCTTGCTGTAAAGCTTCCTTTCCACTCTCCAATTTGTAAGTAAAAGCTTGCACCAACCTCTGTGCTGGACTGTAGTGGATAAAGTTTAGATAAGGATAGCATCTAGAAAAAAGAAAAACGAGGAAGGGACTTGTGATAGAAGCAATATATGTCATGTAATCTGGACCGCTTTTTCCTGTAAAGTTATTGAAATAATTCTTAAGACTTAAATGACCTCAGTGGATCAAGTCCTTGACTATGCACTTAGCTTCCTCATGGCTTGAGTACAAAAATTAGGGCATAAGATGGCAGGAATTTTTCTTCCTCAGGTTGGCCCTGATCAGCCTAGCCAACAGAGATTCAGAGAAGCTGAATGCAAATGAATCAATGCTATTATCCTTGCTTTAAATTATTTTCATGTTATTTCTAAGTAAACTTCCTTTTACCAATAGTTGGATGATCTCTATCTGAGTGTCTCATTTCATTCCAGTTTTGGACATGAAGGACCAGAATGGTCTGAGTCAGAAGAGTAGGACCTTTTAACCTTTAGGCAAAATTGTGAAAAAAGGTGAAGTTTCTTCTCTTTTCTTTGCCTCTATGATACCCTGCTCCATGCAGAATCAATTTACTGTTTTTGCTAGTATAAACATTTATCAAGTACCTTCTATATGCTAAGCACTGGGGATACAAAAAAATAAAGCCAATCTTTGCCTTCAAAGAACTTACAATCTAATAGGAGAAGCAGGTCCTCTTTAGGTCATTAAAAGGAGAGAAGTTGATAAGAATCCTAGAGAGGGATAAAAAATTTGGAATATGTGGAGTCCCTGAGCCCAACAAACAAAAGATAAGTAGAAACTAGTTCTGGTCAGCTCCAGATATTGCAGATGTCTGTATTGAAGTTTCAAAACATAGATGATGCCACCAACTAGCCATTGCCTTGGGAAAGACAAAGGGCAATGAGTGGGGATTGGAAAGTTTGACTCAGGAAAGTTTGGCGAAGGTGTTATAAAATTTTGCCAACTCCCTAAAATTTATAATCTTACCACCCCATTGAATCAATCAGACATTCAATCAAGAAGTAGTTATTGGAGACAGCTAGGAGGCTCAGTGGATTAAGAGCCAGGCTTAGAGAGGGGAGATCCTGGGTTCAAATCTGACCTCTGGCACTTCTTAGCTGTGTGATCCTGGGCAAATCATTTAATTCCCATTGCCTAATCCTTACCATTCTTCTGCCATGGTACCAATACACAATTCTGATTCTAAGATGAAAAGTAAGAATTTTAAAGAAACAAAGCCAAAAATCCAAGTATTTATTAAGCACAGGTCAAGATATCACCCCATGATGCCATTGGTCCTCTTCAAAAATGAAGGGTAGGGGCAGCTGGGTAGCTCAGTGAATTGAGAGTCAGGCCTAGAGACGGGAGGTCCTAGGTTCAAATCTGACCTCAGACACTTCCCAGCTGTGTGACCCTGGGCAAGTCACTTGACCCCCATTGCCTACCCTTACCACTCTTCTGCCTTGGAGCCAATACACAGTATTGACTCCAAGATGGAAGGTAAGGGTTTAAAAAAAAAAGAAGGGTAAACAACAATAATTTATTAAGAATTTACTATGTCAAGTCAACTACTATATAGCTATTGGGGACACAAATACAAAGAATGAATCAATCCCTACTTACTTAGAGCTCACATTTAATGGGGCAGGACAGAACTACATAGACTTAGCATAAAGTGAATAAGTACAGATATAGACAAACTAGTTAAATCCAAAATAGCTAGGGAAGGAAGGCACTAGCCTCTAAGGGTTGGAAGGAAGGTGAGTAAAGGCTTCATGCTGAAGATGGTGCCTGAGCTGTGTCTCAAGGGAAGAACAACACTTGATTGATGCTGAGTTAAGGAAGTAGTACATCGCAGGTATGTGGGACAGTCAATGCAAAGGCAGGCCAGCGTAGCTAGATTGCAGAGTACATGGAGGAGAGTATTGCGTAAGAAGACAGGGAAAGTAGGAAGGCATTTGGTGGTGAAGAACTTAAAGACAAACAGAGGATTTAAAATTTAATCCTAGAGGTGAGAGGGAGCCACTGCAGTTTACTGAATAGTAGAGAGTGACATGATTAGACTTTTGCTTTTGGAAGATCATTTTGGCAGTTGTGTGGAGGATGGATTGAGGTAAGGAGAAATTTGATGTAGGGGAAACCAGCCAGGACTGTTGCAGTAGTCTAGATGTGAAATGCTGAAGGCTGGGACCACGGTGGTGGTAGTACCAGAAAGGAGGGACTCATAGGAGAGATGTTGTTGTGAAGCAAACACAAACATACACAATATACACTAATTATATACAATAAACACACATAAATGTATATATACATATATGTACACAAACACACAAAACACACATATATGCACATACACATGCATGTATACATGTAAACACAAGCATATGCATATGTACTCTAATATATACACACAATATGTAGATATACATATATGCATCCACACATGCATATATGTATATGCAAACTATACAAATAACTAGATATATACCTGTATATATAAATAAAGATAGACATGTATACACATATAGACACTAATATATATTATGTACATACAGACAAAAATATGTAGATATACAGTCCATCTATATGTATATAATACAAATGTAGACAGTCTTCTAATACACATGTATAGATACACACTAACATATAGCATACACAAGTATATAGATATACATACAAATATAGATATATACTAATGTATATTACACACAACTATGTAGATATCCATACATGTATACAGATATACAAACACAAAACAGACATATAATACATGTGTACACACATACATACAGAGATACATTAATATACACACATGCACATATATGTACACACACATAACACAAGTATAGATATGCATATATACCTACATACAAACATATACACACAACATACACAAACACATATTGCTAGGAAACAGAGACAAGAACATTCCAAGCATGGGACACAGCCTCTGAGAAGACCTGGATCTTCTCCAGGCACACATTTCATGATCATAAAGTCTCTTTTCGACAATTTATTCCCACATTCTGCTTCTCTCCTTGGGGTTCCCAGTTTCCTAGCTACGACTCTGCAAGAGAGCTAGAGTCCATTTTTCTGACTCTTACTATCAAGGTTCCTCACCAATGTGCATTTTCTCCTAATGGATGTAGTGATGATTATTCCGTAGCCTCAAGCCCCACAATTTCTGCCATTCCACAGCTTTATATCCAGGACAGCCTGCTGTAATTCAGTTCAAATCAACCATTTTTTTTCAAAGCATCTATTATGTTCAAAGTAATAAGGGGCAAAGATTATACAAGATATAACCCCTGTTCTCAAAGCACGTCCATTCTAATAGTGAGATTCAAAATGTGTGTGAATCCCTATAATACACCTCAGAATGTGGCGAGCACAAATGCTTTGAGAAGTTCCAGGGGCTACCTTTCAGAGTGGGAAAAGGGACTGGTAAGGCATTATGTGCCCTAGCTAAGGTGTGAAAATTTCTCCTCTGTCCCATTCTCTCATGGAAGCACAACCACAATTTAAATGCTTAAAAGAAGAGTTGGTTTCACTTTAGAAGTCTAGTAACTCAGTAGTTAAATTGACTCAAGGCAACTTGAGGCACAGAGGTCAAATGACTTGCTCAGTTGCACAACTAGTTAAGTATGAGCCCCTAAACTCCCATCTCCCTTCCTCCAGCACTCTTCCACCTGCTGGGTCTATGTTGCCCAGTGCTTCCAATTCCAGGCCTCATTTTGTAAATGATTCTCTGTGCCTTTGCCTTCTTTTTCTTCCTCCTGCTTCCTACTTCCCTCCTTCACCCTATTCCATAACCTTATGCCATCTGTCTTATAAAAGTGTGATGGAAGCATTACTCCCCACTGACTGCCATTGAGGTCTTTCTTGGCAAGTATCCAAAAGACTGGATATACTCGATCCACCTCCCTATTCCCTAGTCATAAACTGGGATCAACTGAAACTATACATTATCCAGACATCCCTGCTCCTGAATGAGTAAGACAAAATGAATCCATGGGCAGAAAACAAGAATGGATAGTTGAAACTGGTGTCCCCTTTCAGGAGATATTTCTTCCCCTTTTCCCGGATCACAATAAATTAATTAATAATCCCAAAAAATAATTGGCAAGTCACTATGCTGCTCCTAGAGCATTGGTTTCTGTCCTTTGTACTCACTGGTTATATCTTTAGACTGGCACAAAAATTGGATTTAAGTGAGGCAGAGTTGCACAGTCATCAGCCTCACTTGATCTTCCAGAATCATCCAACTTCCCTGTCAAGATAAAAGTTAAGATGATGGTGAAGACTCGGGATATAGTGGATGACTTTGACTTCTTTGCTGTCTAACCAAGCTCTAAGTGCTCCATAGCACCAATTTCCATCACCTTCATGGCCACTGGAACAAATTATTCACTTTTGCCCATTCTACTGGGAGAAGTCTTCACATGCTTGGGGTAGACACCCTCCTCATTCACTGACAGGTTTGAGACTTTTTGGTTTTCCTCAACCTGGTTTAGCCCACCTGCCAAGATGATATCCTGGGGTGTGGCTGCTGCACATGCTACAACTTCCTGGAACCACAGGTGAGAGCTGGGTGACGGATGAACACCAATGGTGGATGAGTAGCGCTGTAGAGGGCTTGCCTTTACACCAGAGGTATTAGTCTTCTCTAAGTGCTCTGTATTCCCCTCCTATAGCACTAACTCTATAGCAACAGTACTAAAAAGGTATTTGTATAAAGGAGTTTTTGACTGTGTGGTTTTCAGACTGGATATATGCAGGCCAAAACAATTAGAGACACAAATCTCTGTGTGCAAATGCAATGGGCACATTTAGAAACAATCACAATATAATTTTATATCAAGACCACAGGGGGCAGCTAGGTCGATGGAGTGCCAGACCTAAAGATGGGAGGACCTGGCTTCAGATACTTACTAGCTTTGTGACTCTGGGCAAGGCTCATAACCCCAATTCCCTAGTCCTCTCCATTCTTCTGCCTTGGAAATGATAAGTATTGATAATAAGACAGAAGGTAAGGGTTTTTTTTAAAAGACTGCAATCATTGATTATATTCTCAAAATCAATATGTTTTGGAGTATTCTATTCACTGAGGAACACACATGGACTTAGTAGCTGTAGTACCATAAAGTGGTCTTAATTAATTTGATGATTATCTTCAATTTGCTGAAGCTCCTTTCACAGGATATTACCATGAATAGGAAAGGTTAAACAAAGAAAGAGAGAAAGAAAATACACTAAGTTATTTCCTACTCTAGATAGCAATCCAATATCAGCTATAAAGATAAAGGCAATTATTCAGGAGGCAATACATTTTGTACCTGATACCTGAAGTTCTCCACCATGGAAAAAAATCCAAAATATCAAAATTCTTGTTACATTTCACAAGTGAACTGTTTTTGTCACCTTAAAAATTTTCCCCAGCCCATATTTGTGAAGGCAGAAACCGAAAGGAATTGAACAGCCAATGAGGCTTCTTGTGAAACTTCGCTTCTTTGCCTTCTGACAGCTTTGAGAAAGCTGCAGATTTTTTTTTACCCAGATATGAAAAAAAAATCCCTTTATAGACAAAACTGAATTTCAATTGCACTGTTGAGGATGTCTTTTATTGCTTCTCTTTAATAAGAAACTTTGGGGAAATTTCCAATTCTCCTCTCTTTTTTTAGTATTAAAAAAGTGATTCTTCAGCTGCTTCTTCAAATAATATTCTAGAAGCATTTGTCAAGTGACCTAACATTGTTAAGCTTGTGAGACTTAGATTAGAGGTCTCTCTGTGAGTTTTATATGTCTGGCTCGAAATTTGGTGTCAGACGACCAGTGATTCTCACACGAACATTATGTTTCTGTTTGATGGTGGAGATTTTGGGTCATGCAAATAGCTTCTGGATTTGCCGACCTACTTCAGATGGCCCCATTCAATACCTTAAATTCTCCTGTTATTTGTGAAGGCAGTGCTTTAATAGCATGAGCTTTAGAAGACCATTGGGTGGGGGAGGTTCAGAATGTCCTTTAAGAGATGTCTGTAATATGTTCATTAACATTTCCCCATGGCTGATGGAACCTGAGAGAAGTATGAAAAGTCTTTGTATGAAATATGAGTTATATTATTCAAAGAGGTTGCAATCCATTTAACCTGCAAGATTAAGGTTATGTGCTGAAGATGGTATACATTTGGCAAATTTATCTTCTTAAGGAATGTTCACTTGTGCCTTCTTAAAGCTGCCTACTGAATTTTCTGCCTTCTCATCAACAGCTATGACCACTTGCGTATTTTCTGTTAATTCCACCTAATCTTTATTAATGAGGATTTTGTTACGCTTTTAATGGACATGAATCAAATCTTGAAAGCTCTCTTTTATGCAAACCCAGCCATAGATTATATTGATTTATTTGACTATTGATACTGCTGTGCTTGGTGGGCAACGTCAAGGATATAGTTAAATACACATATACTTCTATGGATCTGTAATCTCACCCAGGTGCATATTTCCTCCAATAGTGCAAATCACAACTCACTCTTCCTCATCCTGAATGATGATAGTGTTTGGCCTTGTCAACAAACTTTTATAAAGTGCCGATTATGTGCCAGGCACTGGGCTAACTGTGGGGGATAAAGAGAAAAGCAAAAACCAATGCCTGCTCTCAAGGAGTTCACAATCTAACAGGGGAGACAACTTGCAAACAATTATGTATAAAGAAGATCTAGATAGAACAGAGTAGAGATAATCTCATGGGGAAGGTGCAGAAATTAGGAAAGCTCCAGAAAGACTTCTTGAAGAAGCTAGGATTTTAATTGAGACTTGAAGAAAAAGATGAGGAAAGAGAGTATTCCAGGCATGATGGGGAGGTGAAGGGGACAGTCAATGAAAGTGCCTGGAGGTGAGAGATGGAATATTTTATGTG
Organism: Gracilinanus agilis; assembly: GCF_016433145.1. Taxonomy (NCBI): domain Eukaryota; kingdom Metazoa; phylum Chordata; class Mammalia; order Didelphimorphia; family Didelphidae; genus Gracilinanus; species Gracilinanus agilis. The sequence continues at coordinate 133,686,093 of NC_058133.1, forward strand.
AGAAACATCAAGGAGACACGCAACTCTGGATCTCAAAATCTGTGAAGGGGAATAAGATATTTAGGAGTTGGGAAGGGTAGGGAGGGGCTAGGTTGTGATGGGATTTGAAAGTCAAAGGATTTTGTTTTTGATCCTAGAGAGGTCCTAGAGGGAGCTAATGGAGTCTAATGGGACTGACATGATCAAACCTGTACTTTGGGAAGATTAGCTTGGCAGATGAAGCAACTGAAGCCCATTCCAATACGAGATGGATTGGAGTGGGGAGAGCTTTCAGTGAGGCTGATCAGCCCGCAGGCTATTGTAGTACTCTAGGAAGTACTACAGGTGATGTGAAGATGATGTGATCCTATGCCAGGATGTGGGTAGTGTCAGAGAAAAGAAAGGAGCAAATAAATGTTGTAAAGGAAGGATTGGCAGGTCTTGGATCTGGGATATTCTCTTGTAACACCTCCACAGGGGACCACACAAAGTATCAAGATCTCTTGATATTGTGAGTTTCAAAATTAATATCTAATATTCTAAGTATTACATTTAATAAGATTTATTAATAATAACAAACATAAAAAAGGTAGAGCAGAAAGCCACCTTTCTCAGCCCCATACATGGGAAAAAAGAGAGGGAGAGGTGGAGTTTCAGAACTTATACAAACAATGTAAACACATAAGAGGTGGGGGTGAAGGAGAAAAGAGATTCTAGGAGATGAAGGAATTCTGGGGAATGTAGTTCCAAAGGTACAAAATTTCCATTTATACAATATTGTGTTATTAACAGTAGGGAAGGTGGGTTCTCTGTTGGTAATCTTTTGCCCCTTTCTTGGCAATGGCAGGGTACATAGAGAGATGTACTGACTCAGACACTGCCCTGCTATGTGACCCCGGCAAGTCACTTAACCCTGATTGCCTCGTTTTTGCTTCTCTTCTGTCTTGTAATTGATACTAAGACAGAAGGTAAGGGAAAAAAGAAAGAAAGAAAGGAAGAAAGAAAGAAAGAAAGAAAGAAAGAAAGAAAGAAAGAAAGAAAGAAAGAAAAGTGAGAGAAAAAGAAAGAGAGAGAAAAAGAAAGATAGAGAGACAAACAGACAGACAGACAGACAGATAGATAGATAGATAGATAGATAGATAGATAGACATGATAGATAGATGTCCCAAGATGGCCAGGGTAGGATCCCATAGATGGGATATAGGGATATATTAAAGTCAGCTTATATTTGCTCAGGAAAGCCAATTGTTAAATTTTCAATGTGAGCATTTTCACTTTGGAAACTGGGGGGGAAAATGAGCAACTGTAAGTCTTACCATCTGCCCTGTAGCTATATCCTGAGTTCATCTGGTCCTTATAATTTGCCCTCCCCTTGAACTCTAATTCCTTGGGTACTATGGTCTGATTTTCTGACCTAAGGATCCCTGGGCCTTCTTATCTGACTTGCTGCTGCATCCTTAGGTTTTCATCTGTCCCAAATATGTTATTGTTCAGTCCTATTGGAGTTTTTGTGATAAACTCATTTGGGATTTTCTTGGCAAAGATACTAGAATGGTTTGTCATTTCCTTCTCCAGCTAGTTTTACAGATTTACTGAGGCAAATGAGGTTAAGTGACTTGTCCAGAGTCACACAGCTAGGAAGTATTTGAGGTCATATTTGAACTCATGTTTTTCATACTCCCAGCATGACACTCTATCTACTATACCACCTAGCTGTTCCTAAATATGCCCCACTGTAAACCTTTTCACATGTATTTTCTTCCATAATTAAAGTGTGAAACCCTTAAATGTGGGAATATCTTGCTTTTCTATTTGTATCTCTAGCACTTAGCACAGAACATGACACCTAAATGCTTAATACTACTTTTTCATTAATTTATCCATTTCCTTGTTTTTCTTTTCCTTTTTTTTTAAACCCTTACCTTTTGCCCCTAGTACAAATTCTAAGACAGAAGAGTGTTAAGGGCTAGGCAAATGGGATTAAGTTACTTGCTCATAATCAGACAGCTAGGAAGTGTCTGAGGCCAGATTTGAACCCCGGGTCTCCTGAATTCAGGCTTCGATCCACTGTGCTACCTAGCTCCCATACTCCATTGTTATTGGAAAAGACATGGCAATTGACTTCCCTGGGTCTCTCAGTACCGTTACTGTGACTCACTAAATAAAAACTTCCCCTGGCTACCAATACCCTATCTGTGCTGTCTCTCCCATAGGACAGGGACTCTCACTTTTGTCTTGGTATTCCCAGTACCCAACACACTTCCTGGTGGCATAGCAGGTGCTTAATCGATATTTATTCATTCCTTCCACCAATCACTTATATCCTTTCTTTTCCAGTCATATATTCCTCTAATCAGATCCTTTACATCGTTTCTCCCATGTGGTGAAAAAAAGCTTCCTTTCTTAAATCTAGAAACTCTTTACTAAAGTCTCCAATGCCTCATGATGGCTGGATTTGAAGCAGGGAAACCTTCATTGTAGGCCTAGGGATGGACTATATGTTTATTGTTTGAGCCTGAATTTAGAAGCATTTGGAGAGGCCTGTCACCACATTGGCTACAGGGGGATGGATGTCTTGACCATGGCATCTTTCCAAGATCATACACTAAATCACAGAAGGAATGTGATGTGCCTTGGTGAAGAGAGATTGACCATTCCAGTGATAGTACAAACCATTGAAGTGCAGTATTAAAGCTATTTCAGAAATTGTTTCAATGTGAACTTTGTTGCCCAGCAAGCTAGTGAACTCACTTTAGATTTTATTAGATGTCATTTATAGAATCAGTGTGCTTTGTAATATTTCCTTCAGTACTGCTTTGATTACTAATTAGCTCCATAGTGTCAATAAAGAGCTCAGCTCTCAGACTTCCAATTTCATTAGAAGAAGCTCAAAGTGCTAGTTTATTCTTGGCAAAGAAAAGAATGACCTGTCAAATAGAGCTGTGAACATCCTGCCATTTTGGGGGGCCTCTCTAATGATTCATTATTGTATCTTCTCATCAACAGGGTATCCTTCTTACATTTTTTTCCCACTGATTTTTTTCTTCAAAATACGAATAGCATTCTAGTGAAATCTCATAATTTCTACATGTGTATTTATTTTCCCATCCAGAATATACTGGCCTGGAAGTTGACAGCTTGCTGATGGGGATGCAAGGAAGTAACATTAAGATTTATTTGCTTTTTAATAAATCATCTAGTCCCAGCAGACTCAATTTCCATCAGAAGACAATAACCTGCAAAATGGTGTTAATTATCCCAGGGAAGTTCATCTTCTGACCTGGATCATTAATATTTGGCTATGACCGAGCATCACTGATATTAGCGGAATATTAGGATTTTCACTATTTATTGAATTACCTGCCTGTTTGTTTTCAATATTCCCCATTAGGGAAGATTTGCAGGAAATTTTGTGAATTCCTGCTGCTGTTTTCAGAAACAGGACTTGCACCCTTATTAAGTGCTAGTTATTGAAGTATAGGTACTGCACGTAGATTCCATTCCTCTAGGAACAGCTTTTTCTTCTTTTATAGTTACCTTTTTGCCTTTGCTACAACAGTCTAATTGCCTCATCTTTATGCTTTTCTTACTAACTTGGACACCAGACACTCATTGTGACATCATTTAAAACCATATCTGATTACATATGATCAATAAACAATTCAGTAAACATTGACTATTTGCCTGGTATGTGCAAGGCTCTGTATTGTTGTTGTTCAATTATTTCAGTCATGTCTAACTCTTTGTGACCAACCCCATTTGGAATTTTCTCAGCAAAGATACTGGAGTGGTTTGCCATTTCCTTCTCCAGCTCATTTTAAAGATGAGAAAACTGAGGCAAACAGGGCTAAGTGACTTGTCCAAGGTCATGTAACTAGTAAGTGTCTGAGGCCAGATTTGAACTTGGGAAGAAGGGTCTTCATGACTTCAGGCCAGGTGCTCTATCCACTGTGCCACCCTAGCTGACCATTGTACTAAGTGCTAGAAATACGAGTACAAAATTCAGACAGTCTCTGTTCTCAAGGAACTTAACATTCTCTTGGAAGGATATGTATGGAGATAAGTAAATCCAAATGTAATGGGGCAATTCCAAGAAGGAGGGAACATTAACCATGGAGGGGTGGGACTGGGGAAGTATTAAGAAAGATATTGGGTGAAAAGTGGCATTTGAACTAGAAGAAAAGAAATGGGTGGACAATATTGTTTCCCCTCCTACCCTCCTTTTTTTCCTCTCTTTGTCTAATTCAGGGCAGCTGGATGGATAGAGTACTGGACCCTGAAGATAGAAGAACTGTTTCAAATGCAGCCTCTGATAATTTCTGGTTGTGTGTCCCTGGGCAAATCAATTAACCTAGTTTTGTCATGCTTGTTTTAGTTGTGTCCAACTCTTTGTGACTCCATTTGGGATTTTCTTGGCAAAAGTACGAGTAGTTTGCTATTTCCTTCTTCAGCTCATTTTATAGATGAGGAAACGGAGGCAAACAAGGCTAAGTGACTTGCCCAGGGTCACGTAGCTGGTAAGTATCTGAAACTGGATTTGAACTCAGGAAGATGATTTTTCTTGATTCCAGTCCCAGCACTCTATCCACTGGGCCATCAGTTGCCTTCCTTTAATTTCCTCATCCATAAAAGGAGCTAATAATACCTCCTTAGATAATTGTGAAGATCAAGTGAGATAATATTTGTAAAGTATATATAAATGCTAGCTGTTATTGTGAATTCAGAGCGTGACAATATTACATGATAAAAGTCACCCTTATTTAGTAACCTCCTGACATATATTTAATAAAATTCAACAACATACATTAAAAAACTTTAATAAAAAAAAAACCCTTGCCTTCTGCCTTGAATGGATACTAGTTAGTGGTTCCAAGATAGAAGAGGGCTAAGAAAGTGACTTGCCTAGGGTCACACAGCTAGGAAGTATATGAGGGCAGATTTGAACTCAGGTCTTCCTTACTCCAGGCCTAGTTTTATATTCCCTGAGCAATCTAGCTGCCCTAAAAGACATTTGTTAATCACCTGTTATACACAAGGAATTTTGCTAAGTGATGGGCACACAAAAACAAAACAAACAGTCTATACCCTCTAGGAGCTTATAGTCTATTGGGGGACACAATGAATATACAAATAATGATAGCATAAAGATAGACATTTCAGGCGGAAATGCTAATCATCACTTGAAAGCTGGAAACAAATATTTGGAGTTATTTTCATCAAGTGTTTCACTGCTAAGAATGGTGGTAGACAAATAGTGGCATGAAGCCATATGTAAAATGGTCCTTACCTTCCTAATTGCAACTGATATCCTTTGGCAGGAAATGTTTGAAGATATAGAGAAAAAATGCAGAGCATCACTTATGTAGATAAAAATTATAAACATAATGAGGGAGGAATTCCTGGTCACTTGAGAAGTTTCTTAAATCACCCGCAGGTTGCAGGGTATGCGTCTTGTTCATTCCTGAGAGCAGGTAAGACTCCCAGAGTACCTACCAGGGCTCTCATAAATGCTTGTTGATCCATTGATTGATCAGTTGGCCAAAATGAAGAAATTCCACAGTTCAAACTGAGACCATTTCTATTTTATTTTGTTTATTTTTAAAATCTTTATCTTCTGCCTTAGAATTGATACTAAGCATTGATTGATTCCAAGGCAGAAGAGAAGGGCTAGGTAATTGGGGTTAAGTGACTTGTCCAGGGTCACATAGCTAGGAAGTGTCTGAGGCCAGATTTGAACCCAGAACTTTCTGTCTCCAGCCCTGGCTCTCCGTCCCCTGAGGCTCTTGGTTGCCCCAAACTGATGAGATTATAAAGCATTGGCCACGAAGCATAAGATAAAAATAGCATTTCTCACAGAGTTGTTGTGAGAATTATTTGATGTAATACAAGATGTTACAAAAGTATTGTGAGAAACCTTGTACATGTAAAGGGATTTGAAAACCTTAAAATACTTTATGAATGTGAGTTGTTGTTGTCGTTGTCGTCGACCTCTAGTGATATCTTTGACTTGTGGGGAAATCACCTTTACAGGAGTGCTGTGGCTTTAGATGAAAGGAAAGTGGATATAATCTAAAACTCTGGCTAAACTATTACCAGAATGGACGGCTAGATAGATCAGTGAATTGAGAGCCAGGCTTAGAGATGGGAGGTTCTGGGTTCAAATGTGCCCCCAGATACTTCCTAGTTGTGTGGCCTTAGCCAAGTCACTTAACCCCAATTGTCTAGCCCTTTCCACTTTTCTTGCCTTGGACCTAATACAAAGTAGTGATTCCAAGACAGAAGGTAAGGGATTAAAAATAAAATAAGATAAAGCACTTCCAGAATGCCTGTGGGGGTGCTGTTATCTCACTCAGGCTTAACACAAGGGGGTGAAAGCAGTGTCTATTAGCATCCAGAACTGAAGAATTCTTCCAGAATTTTAAAGCCAAAAGGTGAGGAATGTCAGAGTTGTCCGAGTTCAAACTGCTTCCTGGAAGCTTTGGTGTTTTTGCTCTGCAGGCTTGCAGGCTCCACCTCCAGCTGGCACTGATGCCAGCCCTTGGTTCTGCGCTTCCCGGAAGCTTGGCTATTTTTATGCTTCATCCTGGGAGTGGGCAGCGTTGATCCTACACATGTGAATCGCAGGCCAGAGGAGGCCAGAGGCCTGCACGTAAAACTTGTTCCTGATAGGGGCTGGAGTTGCTAAAATGACTTCAGAGATACTCGGCTAATCTTCTCAAGTCCCTCCACGCCTTCCTCCTCCTCAGCGGGCCAGAATCCGCCACCCAGTCCCAAAGGGACCTTCTCCGCCTCTTCTTGCACCAGAAGCCAAATGGCTATCCTGCCTTTGAGTGCAGACCCCGAGTGATGGGGAGCCCACTACCTCCTGCGGCAGCCTGTGCTGCTGGGGAGTAGCTCTGCCTAGTCAAAAAGAAATCGTTTGCCACAATCTCAAGTTTGTTTCCCACCTGCTATTCTTAGTTCTGCTTTCCAGGGTGGAGCAGAACAAGTCTCATCCCTCTTCCTCAGCCAGGATTCTTGAAGGCGGCTGTTGTTCTCCATCAAAGTCCTTTTCTCCAGGTTAAAAATGTGACGGGCCATTTCCCATGCCTCGGGGTCCTCTGAGGGACCCAGGATGGCGCCGGCATGGCTTGTGGGCAGACTATTACCCAGAGAAAGGAAAGAGAAAATAGGCTCCTTAGGAACTTGTTAGCCTTCACGATTCTGCTGCTCAGAGCACCTCTTCCTTCCTGCCCCCCTATGAATTAACTGAGTGTTTGTGTGGGCAAAGGGTTCTCCAATGGGCCAATCAACCAACAGGCACATTTTCTACTTGCCAGGCTATATTATATTCTAGGAACTGGGGATTCGCATGGAATAAAAGAACAATCCTCGCCCTCAAGGGATTTACATTCTATAAGGGGAGACAATATGTACTTATAAAAGTATATGGGGGGCAGTGGATTGAGAGGCAGGCTCAGAGATGGTAAGTCCTGGATTCAAATTAAACACTTCTTAGCTGTATGACCCTGGGCAAGTCACTTAATTCCCATTGCCTAGCCCTTACTGCTTTTCTGCCTTTGAACCAATACACAGTATTGATTCTAAGACAGGAGGTAAGGGTTACAAGAGAAAGTATATGGTGGCAGCTAGGTAGCCTAAAAGAGAGAGCCACAGGCCTGAAGTTGGGAGGATCTGGGTTCAAATGTGGCCTCAGATACTTCCTAGCTGAGGGGCTCTGGGCAAGCCACCTAACCCCTAATTGCCTAGTCCAGTGATGGGCAAACTAAGGCCCTGTGGGCCAGATGCAGCCCCCTGAAATGTTCTATCTAGCGATGGGACATTATTCCTAATCTAATGAATACAATGAATCAGATACAATACAATGAAACTTTGAAAAAGTTGCCTTAGACACAGACTGACAGATGAGCATTTCCTTTCCTTTGGCCCCCTCTTTAAAAAGTTTGCCCATCACTGGTCCTTGTTGCTCTTCAGTCTTAGAACTGATACTGAGACAGAAGGTAAGGTTTTTTTTTAAGTATATATGTGTGTGTGTGTGTGTGTGTGTGTGTGTATTTAGGGTTTTTTAGTATATTTTTATTTTTTATTTTTACTACTATTATTATTATTATATATAGTATTATTAATACTAAATATTTAGTATATTTTTAGTATATAAAATATCCACTAAATTAATGCAAGATAATCCTGGTGGGGAGGTCCTAAGAGCTTAGAGGAGAGATCAGGAAAGCCCTCGTTGAGTGGAAGGTGGCATTTGAACTGGGCTTTGAAGGAAATTAGGGATTCTAAGAGGCAGAAATGAGTGTGCAAGTGCATTCCAAGGAAAGAAGGATTGTGCAAAGGCCCCAAGATGGGAGAGCGGATGTCACCTGTAAGAAAGAGCAAGAGTAAGAAAGTGATGTGGATAGACTATAAATCATGTGAAGGCAAGTATTGCATAATAAGGCTAGAAAAGGAGATGGGGGACAGGATATGAAGGAATTTAAATGCCAAACTGAAGAGTTCTTACTAAGAATCTAGTCCTCCTCCCTGCCCTGGCCCCCAGAAGAAGACTGTTATGTTAGGGACATTCTCAGTGAGGATACGGGCTAGGGACAGCAAGCCTCTGTTTTCCTTCTCAGTCATTGCTCTCCCTCTCCCTCCCCTTCTACACACAGATAAGTCAAGGTGGAAGCCATTGGGATGACTGCGTATGCAGAGAGAGGCTGCTGTTCTCTTTTATTGTGTGTTTTGAAGGCAGAAAGATAGAGTTCTGGGCCCAAAATTCCACCAGAGGAAGGTAGGAGACCTGGCAGGAGAGAAGGGACTGAAAATCAGTAGTGTGTTTATGCCACCAACCCCTTGGGTGACATTTGGCAAATTATCTGCCTGCCCTGGGCCTCCCCTAAGAATGAGAGCAAAACGAGGCAGCATCAGCAGAGGATGAGTGACGAGGGTCCTTTGCAGACTTTTAGACATCATGTCAGGTGATTCTTACAGAAGTCCTGTGCTAGGCTTACCTTTTCAGTTTTACCAATGAGAGAATTAAGATTCCAGAAAGTTAAATCTTTTGCCCAAAGTCACAGAGGTAGGATTATAGAATTTGGAGCTGGCAGATACCTTAGAGATGATTAGGGATTAACAATTTTTGCAGTTATATCATCCTTGTTGATTCTTCCTGGGCTTGTAGTCCACTAAATCGCCCAAATATTTTTCAAATAACCTGCTACCTGAACATGCTTGTCACATTCTGTACTTGAGAAGTTGATTTTTTGAACCTAAGGGTAAGATTTTACATTTATTCCTAATGGATTTCAGCCCAGTTTGTCAAACTTATTTTGGATTTTGATTGTGTTTATCATACTTGCTTTGTGCATTTGTCCATTTTATTATTTTAAAAAAAGGAGACAGAAAAGGACACATAGATCTTTGGGATACTCTGCTAAAAGCACACACTCTTCCAAGTAGGATGTACTTTTCCATGTTGGCAAAGTAAAGTCTCCTTTGGCCTGGGTAGGTAGGTCGTGCAGTGGATAGGGTGCTCCAGCCTAGAGATAAATCAAGAAGATTTGTTATCTTCCTGAGTTCAAATCTGGCCTCAGGTACTTACTAATTATGTGTCCCTGGGTAAGTCACTTAAACCTTTCTGCCTCACGTTTCAGATCTATAAGAAAGATTTAGGAATCAAGAAATCTAAAAAGTATTTTACAAGTAATCCCCTCATGGTGAAGTAAGCAAAATATTGGGTGTAGAATCTTTGCTCCAGGGTAAATATTCCCTGATCCTTCAGTTTATCCTCCTATTTCATGGCCACTTGTTGGTTGTGTAACAGGTTCCTTTTAGGCATGAGTTGGACTGATGAGGTCTTTTCCAACTCTCCAGTTTAGTGACTCTGTTCATTCACTTGTACCTTGCCTCACAAATCTCTGGAAACACAGGAAACAATCACTACTACCATTCCCTACCCCTGTGTGGGAAGGGTGGCCCTTTCCCTACAGTTAGATTGTCCTGGGAACTGCACACCCACCCATCTCTCTTTCTACTATCTTCAGTCTTCTCTCCTGGCATGATGTCCCTGCAAAATGAATTTGCCAATGTAGCTTTGGGTACTAAGCCTCTTCTAAAGGCCGAGGCCATAGAAATTGCCTTAAATCTTTGATAAGGCACTAGAAATGCTAGAAGGGAAAAGCATAAGCTGGTGACCTCTAACAGCAAATTTCATCCCCCCTAGAGAAGGAAGAATAGATGAGTTCATAGAATCATCGATTTAGATCTGAAAGGGTCTTTAGAGGCCATCTAGTCCACTCTTCTCATTTACAGATGAGGAAATTGAGGCTCAGAGGTTACATGGCTTGTCCAACAGCACACAGCTAGTATCAGAGAAGTATTTGTGGGGGGGGGGGGAGGAAAGAGACTGACAGAGGGAGAGACAGACAGAGGAGAGAGAGAAAGAAAGAGAGAGAGAAACAGAGAGACAGACAGACAGAGACAGACAGAGACAGACAGAGAGAGAGAAGGAAGGAAGGAGGGAGGGAAGGAGACAGAGGGAGGGAGAGAGAGAGGAGAGGAGAATAAAGAAAAGAAGCTATTAGGCTTTTTCACTATTCTCAGTTCTTCCTTCTCTCACACAATGTGACTGCAAGGTCAGATGCAATAACTTTTACAATGTGCTCTGTGCTCCATGCTCAGCTCATGTAATAGCCTGGAATTGTTCAGTTCTCTTCCCTGGGACAGTTCAGGTAGAGCAAACAACCCAACAGACTCCATGACTGCCTCAGTATGGGTCTCAAGCCTACCATTTTTTCCTGTTGATTTGAGCAGAACCCTCTCCTGGGGCTCTCAGGATAGATAGAGTGGGGAGGGGTCCTTGAAGGCCAGTTTTCATAGGAAATAACTCATGGGAGGGTGACAAATGCCATACCTTTTGTATTTCAAAGGATAGTGAGTGACTTTCAGGCCAATAAGGGGTGGATAAGGAGAGTGGGGGCACTTGTTAGTGTTTCATTTAACTTCTCCACATGTTTTCTGTTCTGCTTAGGAGCTGCTCTTCTAGCAGAGTGGTAAAATCCGAAGAGTTAGAAGTGATCCTAGAAGTTTTCTCATCCAACCTCCTTTACAATATGTACGTCAACATGCCCAATAGGTTCCTAGCCTATGCTTAAACACATATAGTTTTTTTTTAAAACTCTTGTCTTCCTTCTTTGAACCAATATCAGTTCCAAGGCAGAAGAATGGAAAGGGCTGAGCAATTGGGGTTAAGTGACTTGCTTAGGGGTCACATAGTTAGGAAATGTCTGAGGTCAAATTTGAACCCAGGTCTTCCCTTCTCCAGGCTTGGCCTTCTATCCACTGAGCCACTTAGCTGTCCCTAAATACATATATTTTATAGAATTAGTTTTGGAAGGGAGCTCAGAGATCTTCTAGTCCAGTGATAGGCAAACTACAGCCCGCAGGCCAGATGCTGCCCCCTGAATGTTCTATCTGGATGCCCGATATTATTCCTAATCTGATGAATACAATGAGTCAGATACAATACAATGAAATTTTGAAAGAGTTGCCTTAGAACATTTCCTTTCCTTTGACATGAATTTTTTTCCTTTGACATGAACATTTCCTTTCCTTTGGCCCCCTCTTTAAAAAGTTTGCCCATCACTGCTCTAGCCCATCCCTAAGATTTTAGCACTGAGGCCAGAGAAACAAGTGGTTTGCCTACAGCCACATAAGGAAAGTCTCAAAGCTGGGGTCCTCTGACTAGGAACCAGGACTCTTCCCTCCTGCATCCCATTGCATGATTGGAGGTGCCAGTGAAGGACTGACTAGGTGTAGGAGAGTGATACCTTGGATACTCACACACATCAGTTAGAATGAATTGCATCAATGATCTCAATGACTGAGGTTCTTTATACTAATATAGAACCTCAGCCATATATATAAGATATATGTATATATCTTAGTATAAAGAATATATATACATATATATATATATTTTTTTTTAGCAGGGGTGTGGGGTAGGGTGGGGCAAGTTTTCCTGAAGAGGCAAGTTGGTTACTATTGAAGAAACTTGGTATTTTTTAGTGTGAAGAAGAGAAGACTTGGGTTAGATGCACGATAACTTTCTTAGAATATCTAATACGTCATACAGTAGGGGAGTTGACTCATTCTGTGTAGGGGAGAGCTGATCCAGTGAGTGAAAGGGATCAGGCTTAACACGAAGGACCCTTTGAACTGTGCCAAATCAGAATGAATGAACTACCTTTGCAAGTAGTGAATTTGCTGTCACTGGAGGTATTTAAGCAGAGGCTGAATGCCAACTTGTTCTGACTACAGCGGATCCTGGTGAGGGTACTCTTGCGTTGAGGAGGGGCCAGAGTTGGGATGAGGAAGGCAGAGTTAGGTTATGTGGGACCCAGCAGGTCCATTCGCTGAGGGAGCCGCCACACACTCCCTCAGGTATGGTTTTTCCATAGCCCAGGTAAGAGAAGGCTCAGAAACATACTGTCAGAAATGCACTCTACTCTCAGAGTCTGTGACCAGATGCAATTACTGCTTCATTACCATGGCAATCTGTCCAAGTTCCAACCAGTCCCTGATTGCCTCTCATCTCAACAGGCAAACACAGACCAGCAGCTTCTCTAACAGAGTGTGTCTGTACTGTCTGGTGTCACAGAAAAAAAAAAGACTAATAATGAACTCTGCAATTTGGGCTCAAGTCTGCCAGAAATAATTTTATTTAATATATATTCAAGCCATTTTCAGCTTGGAGAGATATCCAAACTAGAATATCCCTCACGTCTTCAAAACATGACTCTCTGCTCCAAGAAGATTTTAGGTAACATTTATAGGAATCTTGGAAAAAAAACTGTATTAAAATACAGTTTTGGGTTAACATTACAGAATGGTCACCACTTAGCTCCTTCCTGAGTCACTACCTTTTAAGAGTTCCTGCCTGTGATCAGTATCCTAACCTTGAATTTCAAAAGAGAAGACATTGGCCCCAGGTGGGTCATGGCAATCATTTGAGGTTGGTTAGCAAGGCAGTGATACTATCAGACATGAGTCAAGGTTGTTCTATTTCTAAAAAGGCCCTGGTCTTTGTTCGTTGACTTTCCCAAGGGAAAAGTCTGGATAGGTTTTTGGGCTGGAGAAAGAATATTTCTTAACATTTTGAGAGGCACTTAAAAGGAAGGTTTTTTTTAAAAAAAAATGTTTTCACACTAGGAAATTTAATTGCCCAGAGCCTGGGCAGTCTGTGTTAGGACTGAATAAGTGGCTTTGGAATCTGGGAGTTTTCACATTAAGGGAGAAGCCAAGAAGGGAAACTTTGACAACCTGAGTGTAGGAAAAGTCTTTTGTTTCCTATTCTTGAAACAAACTCAAAGCAGTCAGCCGCACTATAATATTCTCTTTGGCACATCAGAGCCAGGGGTCCTCCATCTTTTTTAAAAGGTCATCAGAAGAAAGCTTGCCTTCTAGGCTGGCTTCTATGTCCTGGGTAACATCGTGTTTGTTGTATGTGGGAGGAGCATTGAACGTGCCCCATTTGTCAGGTACCAATATACCTATGAAATAGCAACAACTCATATTTATTGAACATTGTTAAGGTTTACTAAATTATTTTATATTTCTGGGAGTTAGACAATACAAGGATTAATAGCTGTTTTAAAGGTGCTAAAGATGAATCTTACAGAAGTTGTTACTTGTCCACAATCATTCAACTAGTTAGTAACAGAGTCAAGATCTGAATCCAATACTCCTGATTCTAAGCCCAGTTCTCTTTCCCCTAAACCATTCAATCTTCTCCTTCATATTCCCAGTTTTCCTTATTTATTATGTATTAATATTTCATTTTATTATTAATTATTCTATGATTATAGCATATCATTTATATTATAATATATAGTAATTGTAGAATTAATATTGGTATTAATATAGATTAATAAGTTCAATTTTACTTATGGCTGATTTACTTGACTGGGCAGCTAAGTGGTACAATGGGTAGAATATAGGGCCTGGAGTTAGGAAGATTCATCTCCCTGATTTCAAACCTGGCCTTAGACACTTACTAACTGGATGACCCTGGCCAAGTCACTTAACCTTGTTTGTGTCAGTTTCCTCATCTGTAAAATGAAATGGATAAGCAAATGATAAAACTACTCCAGTATCTTTGCCAAGAACTCCCAAGAGGGATCATAAAGAGTCGACCATGACTAAAAAATGACTGAATAACAACAACATTAACTTTACCTATGGCTAGTTTACTTGACATTTTCTCTCTTTGCAGAAGTCCTACTTCTAATTCGATAAGACTGTGATAGAGAAGGAAATGACAAAGCACTCCACTATATTTGCCAAGAAAACCCCAAGTGGGGTCATAAAGAGCCAGACATAACCAAAATGACTTAATAATATAAGGCTGTTAAGTGGGAAGTGGGAAGTGGCTCTCATCTCTACTGCAAAGTCCTTTTGGATTTGTTGGAGTAGGAGTGTATAATTCCCTTACTAGATGGTGTGCTGGTAGATGTTTAACAACCATCTCTCTAAAAAAATTACATAGGATACACTTAAAAAAAAACCAAACCCTAATATTATGTATTGGATTTAATACTAAGTATAGGCTCTAACGCAGAAGAACAGTAAGAGCTAGGCAATTGGGGTTAAGTGACTTGCCCAGGGTCACATAGGTAGAAAGTGTCTGAGATCAGATTTGAACTCAGGACCTCCCATCTCTAGGTCTGGCTTTCACTTCACTGAAACACCTAGCTGCTCCCACCATACTGCACTAACATTTTTCCCATCCCCTTCTTAAGCCTAGACAATCAACAAAATGACAAACCAAGCCCAGATATGCAACGCTTGCTGATGTCCAAGATGAGAATGCCCACACTGAAAATTTAGCAGTTGAACCAGTTCAAGCTGCTTCCAGCACACCTCTCTGCCTTTACTCCTACAGCTTTCCCCATTTTCTACCTAAGCATAAACTCTCTGACAGCATATGCTCTAAGATTTCTTTTTATATCACAGGAGATTCATCTTTACATTTATTTACTACTTTCTATGTCTTTGCACAGTCTGTTCTCCATGCCTAGAATACTCGACTTTATCACCTCTGACTCCTGGGATTTTTAGCTCCCTTCAACATTCAGTTCAAGTGCCACCACCTACCAGAATCCTTCCTTTATCTCTCCATTGCTGGTGCTCCCACCCTTTCTCAAATAATTTGTCTTTCCTTTGTACAGACCTTTTCCTAAAATATTAATAAATATTGATAACAGAAGCAATAACAATTAAAGTTTGCATTTTTATGACACTTCAAGGTTTGCGATGAATTATACATGTGACCTCATTTGATCCTAACAATGTAAGATTCTTGAGGACAAGAACATTTTCTCCCCCCCCCACCCCCCCGGATTAGTGGTGCCTGACACATAGCAGGCACCTAATAAATGCTTTTCAAATTGAATAAAATTACTCTAGCAGTGCCCTGGTCATGTTTGTCCATCTCCCTGTGGCTTCTCTGATACTGCATCTGAGTAATACTCTGACCCAATTTTAGCCTTGTTGCTGTTGCTGCTGGTGTCTCTGAGGATGCTAGTGACTGTGAAAGTCTAATGTTCTGGCAAGTGTGAGAAAGGGAGATGAATGATGTTCCTTTAGTTGGTACGAGCATGTGGTGAGCCCTGTTTCTCTTCCTTGAATTGGGTTCCTTCATGCCAATGTGGGAAAATGATATGTACCCCAGTGGGGTGGGATGATTTCAGTGTTCCAGCCAAATTCATCCCTAGAAGTAAAACATCCCTCGCTCTCAACCACAGCTATATACATTCCTGCTGCCCACACCACAAAGGTTGGGGCATCTAAGGGGCCACACTGACTCCATTAAGCAGTTTCTTCCAGAAGTATGACAATGATGAATCCTCTTTGCTTGGAAGGTTGCAGTTTCCACAATGAATCAAACCCGAAAAGGGAAGAGGCAGCAGTGATTAATAGTGGGGCTTGAAATCCAAACCATAATCAGACAGTGATTTGTCATCAGACCCAGAGACGACGATGGTGCTATAATAGATGATTCAGGCATGGGGTTGCTGTCTCTAAACATGTTAATTAGCCTGGAAGAAGTGGCTAATGCTTGAAACCAATGATTAAAAAATGTATGTATATGCATAGGAGGAGAATTCTTTCCCTGAGGTGGCAAGCTATCAAAAAACCAGAGCCAGAGCCCACACCATCCAGGCTTTTACCAAGAGAGCTGCCTGCTATGACTTGTCTAAACTTGGCCAGGGCATTAAATGTGGCTTCTTTGCAGAGTACAAATTATTTTATGAGATAATAGGATTTTTGGAATTGGAGAAGACATTAGAGAAAATAAAATCCACCCTCTTCATTTTATGGATGAGAAAATTGATATTAAGAAATGTGAAAGACCTTATAGCAGTAATGGCAAACCTTTTAGAGACTGAGTTCCCAAACTTCAACCCTTACACAACATGTGAATCCCCCACCTTACCCTAGACAGGGGAGGAAGGAAGCACTTCTTTTGGGCTGCTGGGAAAAAGGGCAGGTGAAGTGAGGAACATCCTCAGGTGTATGTTGAGATGGGGAAGGGAGGAACCCTCTCCAGCATGCTCTGGCACCTGTGCCATAGGTTCGCCAACATGTAAGCTTCTTGAAAGTAGGAATGATTTTTGTTTTTTTGTTTTTGTACTCTCAGTGCCTTGAATAGAGTAGGCATTTAATAATGCTTATTAACTGATTGATCAACCATGAGCATGTAGCTAGTAATAAAAGTTGCTAGCATAAAGTTTTTATTTTATTTATGACAGTTTTAATATTTATTTAAAGTTTAAATATATAAATATTTAAAGGTTACAAAGTCCTTTGTATATGTTAACTCAAATTTGATTTTCATAATAACCCTATGAGCTAGATGCTATTTTATTCCCATTTGCTGATAGAGTCTGCGAGAAGTTAAATGACTTTTCCCCAGGCCCATATAGCTAAAAAGTGTCTGAAAAAGGATTCATACTCAGGGCTTCCTGACTCCGTATTCAAGGCTCTAGCCACTATGGTAATATGGTGGTAGTCCTAGGAAGGAAGAGTGGCAGGACTTGAACCCAGGTCTGTTGATTCCATTGCTATTTCTATTGTACCTTGCTGAAACAGTTCAAAAACAGTATGAAAGCATAAGTGCAAAACCTCTTCCAGAACTGAGCAAATTGGGATCTTGCATTTCCCAACTATTGTACCGGTAATCCCAATTCACCCACAAAAGCCTCACAATAGAAATGGTGGACCCTTGATTAATTCTTGATTACTCTTTTGAGTGTGGAACATAGTGTTATTTAATTACAAAGAACAATGTCTGCATCTGCTTATATGTGTAAGTCTAATATGGCTTGGGATCTTCCCTGTTTGACTGGATTGTGTGTGTGTGACTCTGTCTAGGGTGCTTAGCTTAGTCTGCTAGAACAGAGGCTGGTGGCTACATGTGTTATTTGTTTTCTAGTGGTAGGAGTGGGTCATCCATTCACAGAACATATCCTTGTAGTCTGACTGAATGGGGTTAGAGATATAGTCTATGGCCAGGGAAGTTTTCTTTTCCTCTCTGTGAAGCAAACTGCCCCCAGAATGGTTCTTGCTGGGAATAAAACCTTGTCATTGTGATAGCAGTTGACATTCACATAGCTCTTTCTATCTGAGGCTAATTGGAGTCTCATCGCAACTCTGGAAGGTAGGTCCTAGTCCCTTATTATCTTTCTTTGCATCCTGGGAACTATAATCAAATCAATGTTACTACTATTAAGGGAGGTGGAAGAAGGTACATAGGTAAACCATATGACAGCTTGCACGATGTTGGTCCCATTTGTGTTGATAGTGGAATGGAAAGCCTTGTCAGAAGAAAGATGGGGGAAACTGTACTTTAATCAAACTGGACTTTTGCTTTTGAAAATTTCACTTGTATTCCAAACTGGTAACTGCAGGACTATGTTTTTCAGTGGAAATATCTCTAGGCGGATGACTTCTTCATCTACATATCCAGCCTTATTCTGTCTCCTGAGTTCTAGTCCCACATTACTAATTTCCTAATGGACATTTCAAATTGGTTGTCCCATCAGCATCTAGAACTCCTTATGTCCAAAACAGAGCTCATTATCCATCCTACTCCCCCCCCAAACCCATACCTCTTCTGAACATCTTTATTTCTCCCAAGAGTATCACCATCTTTCCTTTACCCAGTATCCAATACTCAGTGTTATATTTGCTTCCTCATTCTCGCTCACTCTGTATATGCAAAGTCTCAGTCTTTCTTAACTCTATAACATCCCTCTCCTCCATTCCTTTCTCCATTCTGACATGTCCACCACCCTCACTCAGGCTCTCATCATCTTTCTCCTGAATTATTACAATAATTTCCCAACTGATCTCCCTGCCTGAACTCTCTCCTTATTCCAATCTCATTCTTTTAGCTTCCAAAATGATTTTATTAAAACAAAGAAAAGAACTGATCGAATTACTCCTCTACTCAATAAACTGTATTGGCTCCCTATTGCCTTTCAGAGAAAATATAAATTTCTATTTCTAACTTGACCTAATCTATTTTTCTAGTCTTATTATATATTCCTCATCTTCACACACTCCAACCAAACTAACCTTTTTATTTTCCTTCAATTATAACAATTTTATTTCCATCTCTCTATATTTGTACTGATTATTCACCATACATAGAACATATTTCCTCCTGATATTTATTCTGTATATATTTTAATATACTTATAAGGTATACATTTTGTCATTCTCAGTAGAATGGAAGCAAATTGAGGGCAGAAATTGTTTATTTTGTTTTTTTTTTGTAGCACCCACCATAGTGTTTGCTACATTGTCAAAGTCTAACGAATGCTTGTTAATTGATTGGTGCTATATTCTCGGTTTGGTCCTTTGTTTTTTCTCCACTAATTTCTTTTTTCCAAATAACAGAAAGTCTTCCTGTTTCCTGATAAACAAAATGTCTGTTCCTTTCCAAGGTGGAAGAAGATTTGGGAAATTCCTGGGCCAATAATGGGTTCTTTATTCAAGGTTATTCTAAGACTATAAAGACTTTTAGTGTCTGTCCCTGTGTCTTATATACAGGTGACACGTACATCAAGAACTAAGGATCTGAGTCCCAAAGTCCTCAAATGGATAGACATAAATCATGGTTTCTATATCATGCTAAGACTTTTCCAGCCTTGTTTTACTCAGAAATTGACTAGACAAGATGGAAGAGATCGCCAACTTGGGGAATCTTTCTCTCTGCATCTGCGTTGTTGTTCAGAGGGACTCAGTTGATGAATAAAGTTCTCAAGCATTGAGTGACACACAAAAAGCCAAGATAGCATAGTGTAGGCAAGAGAGAGCATTGAGTATCCTGGTTCTGGCCCTGGCATTACCACTAACTAGGGAAAGGACCATGGACATGTCATTTTATCTCTCTGGGTCTGCTTCCTTTTCTGTGAAATGAAAGAGTTAGTTTAGTTCAAGGGTTCTTAATGTGGTGTCCACAAACCTCCAAGGAGTCTGTGGAGAGATTTCAGAGGGTCTGTGAACTTTCATGAGAAAAAAATACATTTTTATTTCAAGGTGACTAATTTCCTTTATAATATTATGTATTTTGTTTTATGCACTTAAAATATTTTTTGGAGAAATCCATAGGCTTCATAAGACTTCCAGTGGGGTTTACCACACAAAAAAGGTTAAGAACCTTTGTTCTAGATACCATTTCAAGTTCTTTCCAGTATTCATGTTTTGTGCCTTTAGAAAGGATTTGGTGGTTCCATCCTTAACCTTCAATTTGGGTTTCTCTGCTTCTCCTTTAGCTGGTGCTGCCGGAATACTCAATTCACAGCCTTTTCTGTATCATGTTCCTGTGTGCTCAGGAGTGGCTGACACTAGGGCTGAATGTTCCTCTGCTCTTCTATCACTTTTGGAGGTAAGACCACTTTTGATGTGATTCACTGCTCCCCTTCATCTGCCCTAGCAGCCCTCTGCCAGAGAGAAAGAGAGAGAGATCCTCTAAAGCCAGGAGCCACCTAATGACTTCCTTTCATCTCTTGCCAGCAGTAGACCCATCACCGTCCCTTTCATGACTTTCTCTCAGCTGGTGTCCAGGAGGACTCTTCATCTTGGCAGATTGGCCCAAACTAGAGCCCTAAACCATTGCATGAGGGATGTGATGCAGAGAGAGAGACTATAGGAGAGTTTAAAAGGACCTTCCCCTTACCCCAACCTCAAATTAAGGACTCCCTGAATTTTCTCTGGGGTTGCTCCTTCATCATAGTACTTCTTTCTTATGAAAATGCCTTTGCTTATTTCAAACCCAGGTTCTACAGATGAGCCCCAATTTGAGCAAACTTGATTATACAAATTTGGACTGAGATGAAGAGATGAATAAAGGGGTATTTATTCATAATTATGAATGACTTATTAAAGGGCTCTTTGAAAAAGTAAGACCTGCTCCTTTCTCATTTAAAATAGTATTCCCTTTACAAAAACTTGAAAACAAACAACTTTACATGAATCCATTTGCTGTTCAAAATGAATACTTGTGTTTACAAGGGGATAGGTCAGCTAGGGAGTCATATTTGGGAAATTTAGAGTTCTGTCACAGTAGAACAAGATTCAATTTAACCATAATTTTAATATCTAATTCCAGTCCTTATCCCTAATATTCATGCTAATCCTAATCTGTAGTACTATCTCTTAATCCCTAATGCCAGTCCCTAACCCTTGGCATTATCCTTAATGTTAATCCCTCTTTTTAACTTCTAACCAATAATCCCATAAATTTAATCCCAAACCAACTAAGGGCAGCTAGGTGACACAGGCATAGTGGATAGAATGCTAAGCCTAGTCAGGAAGATCTGAGTGCAAATCTGGCCTCTAAAACTTACTAGGTGTGTGACCCTGGGCAAGTCACTTAACCCAGTTTGCCTCAGTTTCTTCATCTGTGAACTGAAGTGGAAATATGGAAAAGGAAATGGCAACCCCCTCCAGTATCATTGTGAAGAAAACCCCAAATGGGAGTCATTAAAGAATCAAACACAACTGAAATGAATGAACGACAACACCCCCCCCTCTCAAACTTACCCTTTAACTCCTCATATTAATAATCCTTGGTCCTAATTTCAACCTTTAGGCCATGATCCTATCTCCTAGCCATAATGGCTACATTTCAGTACAGTTCTTCATTTTGAATTTTAACTCATAACCTAGAAAATTAAAAAGCCTAGATAGTTAAAAAACATCATATCCATTCATTTCAAATTCCATGCTATTAGATGATTATGGCCACAGGAGAAAGGGGCTATTGGAGAGCACCCCTCTTTCCCTTTGCATCCCCCCTTTCCATTTAGACACAGTGCACTTTTGTTATTCTGGGTACTTCCTATCTAAGAGGAAAGTGTCTGATATTTTGATTTACTTTTAGGTAAATATATCTATCTAATCTTGAGTCCTTGAATTTTAAAGAAGCCAGTAAGAGAGGTTACTACTTAGCCAAATGAATGAATCTCTAATGAAATTTTAGATATTAAGGCAACTGGGCAGGGACGATATTTTTTCAGCTGAATAGCTAGTAGGGAAATGGTGAGGGGTAGAATAGAGAGGTTTTTACATCTCCAAGCTTGCCTTCTGTGTTTGTGACTTGAACCTCTCTTTCATTATGGTATCTATTTTGGGTGGGGACCCTCTTTCCATCTCTTAGTGGTGGAATGCTCCCTGCATTGCCCTTGCCCCTGCCACTTCATATGCTCCTGGCCAGTTCCCACTCCTGTGTCTACAGACTTCTATTTCTCTATTTGTCTCTCTAAGCTGTCCTGGGCTAGAAAAATGGTACACTCTGACTTTTTCTTAGCTTTCCCTATCAGAACTCAGCCTACCCGTTTTCTAGGTTTGTGGAAATGTGTTAGGTGGGTTGAGACAAAAGTGGTTCTCACTCTGCCATCTTGATTCTTCTCCACATTTCCAGTCAAATTCCCTATGTGGAAGGCCAATCGACTTAGACCCGATCACCACGTTGCTGGTGGAGTTTGATGTTAATAGGCTGTTTTTGGCATGTAGGAAGTGATCAGGTGGCTCCTCAAGAGTGTTTTCTTTCTCTCTAGGTATTTCCATTGCCCTGCAGATAGCTCAGAACTAGCCTATGATCCACCTGTGGTCATGAATGCAGATACCTTAAGTTACTGTCAAAAGGAAGCCTGGTGTAAGCTGGCGTTCTATCTCCTCTCCTTCTTCTACTACCTTTACTGGTGAGTTTCTCCCGTCCCCTGTAGCCCTCAGACTCCATAGAAAATGGAAGGAATCTTTATGTGGAAATCCAGGATGGCCTGGTTTGACACAGAATCAAAGGATGTTAGAACTAAAAGGGAGTTTAGAGATCATAGAGATCCCTCATGGGAGATGGGAACACCTCAGGGCCACCTAAGAGATCTGACAGTAGCTTGGGGAGTTGAGTATATAACTGAAACCTCTTTCTGGACTTCATTCAGAAATTCTCCAGCAGAAAGGCAATATGGTACAGTAGAAAATTCCCACTGAATTCAAATTCTGATTTTGTCATTTACTCTCTATGTGACCCTGGACAAATCACCTGACCTCCCTGGGTTTCAGTTTTCTCACCCATAAATGGAGGGGTTTGGGTGAAGATGATCTCTGGGGTCTCGTTCAGCTCTTGTTTTAAGGTCATATGATTCTTCATCTCCCAGCACAGTCTTCCTGAAAGTTCTGGGCCATTTGGGGGAGGACACTGGGATTGAACTTGGACTTCCCAAGGGTGTCCTAGAATATAGAACTTGAAAGAAAATTTAAAAAACATTCTTCCATTGTCCTTCGGAGTGTAAAGATTGATATGTCTCAGAATATACCCATCCCATCCTACTGTGAGCTGCACATATATATAGAGAACTGGAATTCCTGGATTGTAACTCTTTATATCCTGGTCTGATCCTGTGGGTACTTAGGGTATGCTAGAAGATACTAATGAACAAAAATATAATTTCTTGGATCCTTGGGATGAACTGATTTTGGAGGGCAACTATTTGACCAATGTGAAGCCAAGGCATTAGTTCTTTGCTCAGGTATAGGTTTGATTTGGTGGTCTCTGAAGGCCTTTCTAATCCTGTGCTTCTATGATACTGAATTTGGCCAGCTGATATAATGGAAGAGCACAGAATCTAGAATCAGCCAATTTGAACACCAACTCTGATATTTATTATTGTTAATATTATTTTTAAAACCCATATCTTCCATCTTAGAATTAGTACTAAGTATTGGATCCAAGGCAGAAGAACAGTAAGGACTAGGCAACTGGCATTAAGTGACTTGCCCTGGGTCACACAGGAATTATCTGAGACCAGATTTGAACCCACAACCTCCCATCTCCAGGGCTGGCTCTCTATTCACTGAGCCACCTAGCTAAATTATTTTCATCTGAGAGAGCTGGATTAAATGATCACAAAGGCTGATTTTTAGCTTCAAATCTTAGGATTATTTTAAAAAGCAGAACCCTAATCCAAGGAAAGGTATATTATAGAGTAAACAACAACAACAATAAAAACTCTAGCTCCTATTTTGAACCATGGGATCCTTGTTGATCACAGGATCAGAAATATAGGACTGGAAAGGATCTCAAAGGGCATCTTGTCCAATTCCTTCATTTTACAGACTAGCAAGGGGAGGCCCATAAAGATTAAGTGACTTGCCCAAGGTCATACAGGTAATAAATATCCAAGACATAATTTGAACCCAGGTCCAACTGCCCAATTGCTTATATTTTAATTCTTGACTTTGTCTCAACCTGGATTTAGGAAAAGACCAAGGGAGGGGAGGAGGAGAAAGAAGGATTCTGGTCTTCATTTCATTTCCAATGACATATGTATGTCTGAGCACGGAGATGCTGCAGGGAAAGATGACATATGAATTTGTAGACAGATAAAAGCATGTCTCTTTGGTTGCTCGTTTGGGGTGATGGGAAGGGATAGCGTTGGCAGTATTGACAACAGCTTGTCACTGAGAGCGTTCTGTAACCAAATGTGTTCTAGACATTCCTTTTGACTCATTATCCTTCGAGCCTTTAGTTTAGAGTAATTTGGGAATGGCATTTTGTTAAATTCATGGTTTCTGTATTAAAAAGTATTAAGTTGCTAGGATTCTTCTTCCCTCCTCCCTAAGCACTAGAGTTATTGCCAACTGGCGTGTTCATTGAGCCTGGCCTGGTATTCTATCTTCTGTGCTACATTCAGAACCCAATTTTCTTGCTTCTTGGGCTAGTGTTATATCCATGGAATCGTAGTTCTAGAACTGGAAGGGATCTTAACCTTCCTCTAGCCTAGCCCTCTTTTTTGCAAATAAGCAAATGATACTCAAAAAGGTTGAATTATATGTCCAAGGTCACACAGTTAAAGTGTCAGGAGTGGAATTTGAATCCAGATCCCTGGCCCTCTAGCATGAGGGCTTTGGATTCTTTGCCTGCTCATTTTCTTTAGACCCTTTCATAGCAATAGAGTAAACTTTGTTGATGTCATCTCTGAAGTTGAAAAGGAGTTAGAGAAAAGAACTGGGAATAAGGAGAGCTGACCTCTGCTCCCAGACTGTCCAGTGGTTGTGTCTCTGCCCAAGTTATGTCACGTCTCACAATTGCAACTGCCCTCCCTCTTTCCTTGCCCCTACTTACACTTTGGCAAGGAGACCTGGAACCAGAGGCGCCACATCAGAAGACAGAACTACAGTTAATCAGGGGAGCATTACTCATTGTGACTGCAGAGCAGAATGGGTTCAAGAATAATATGCTTCAACTTCTTTCCTCTAGACTTCTCAGATGACCTTATTAACCACTATAATTTCTCCCACTCCCACTCTGAGAAGAGGAGGTTGTTTTCTCCTTCTGCCCAATGAAGAAACCAAATTACTGCATTTTGATAGAAGTTGTTCCTCCATCTCTGGGAATTACCTGAAGAAATTTCACAGAGCCCCAAAAGTTCTATACTCCATTTCCTCCCCCTCCATTCTTAGGGACCAGCCCTTCTATTATGTGTTCCTATTCTATATTTAACAGCAGACCCCATTGGTTCATGACTCAAAAGGGCCAGAGAGTGGTCCAATTAAATGTCTATTTCATATGGGTTGGTGCTCACCAATCAGTCGTAACAATCTCGGTAATTATAATTCTGCTAGCAACAATAGGGTGAGAGTCATCTGAGAGCCCTTGGACCTAGAATTGTGTGACTCCTGGCAGCTGGCAGACTCAAACACTCCCTTGCTGAGACCTGCCTTGCTTTGAATGGAGAAAAATAAGAGGAGTAACAACTATAATAATAAAGAGAATAATAATAGGCACTTAGGAAAAATCACATCTTTCTTTCTTTCTTTTTTTTTCCAAAGGACACAATATGCTTTCCTAACAAACGTTTGGTTAAATATTGGCAAGAGGAGGAGAGGAATGGGCCCATGTAGAATACATGCCTCAACACCCAAGGCCACCCCTAGGAACTGGCATGTGAAGGAGGCTAGGGGGCAGTTCTCTTCTGAACAAGCCCTTCCCTTCCCCTTTTATTGAATGGAGTGCTTCCCCTGGCTCCCACTTCTTTCTTTCTTTCTCCCATTTCTGTCACCCATTTCTTTCTTCTTGCAGCATGATCTACACTTTAGTGAGCTCTTAACTGAAAGATTACCTACGTCATCAGAGACTGGCACCAGGAAAAGGACGGAATTGAAGGAGAGAAGTCAATTGACACTGGAGATTGGATGGAAGGACCTGGCGGAGGCGGTGGATTTTTGGAAGTTGAGGCCTTTAGTAGAGTATGTGAAGAAAAAAAGAGAGAGAGAGAGACCCAGTGGGCTGAATGACTGGCTTCAGAACTGAAATAATGCAGTCCGTGGGCTTAATAAACTGTGATCGTCTCTTATTACTCTGTGTATTGCCGTCTCTGCATTCCAAACCCCCCACATGAGCCGTGTATCCCTCCTGAGGATTGGGGGAGGCAGGGGAGACACAGAAAGCCAAGCCTCTCCCGGGTGACAATCGCTGCTTCCCGAGAGTACTCCATAGAACAACTC
The DNA here is from genome assembly GCF_016433145.1 of Gracilinanus agilis. Taxonomy (NCBI): domain Eukaryota; kingdom Metazoa; phylum Chordata; class Mammalia; order Didelphimorphia; family Didelphidae; genus Gracilinanus; species Gracilinanus agilis. The sequence goes on from NC_058133.1 coordinate 133,712,136, forward strand.
CTGCAGCTGATTTTCACACTGGGTTCCTGGTAACGGTTCAGATGGACTGTGGGAGTGGAGGCTGGGCTGGCTCTCTGCAAAGGGATTTGTACAGAAGTTCCAAGCCAGGAACGTGGCCCGTGTAGCCGGATGCCACTGGAGAAACTCTTCTTGCCTCTTCCAGACCCTCCCAGTCTCCCCATGACTAGCACGTGGCTGGTCTTCTTCTAGGCAGCCCCCGAAAGTAAATCTTCCTTCCAGGAGTGTTCATTTTTGTTTCATTTTGTCATGTTCTAATTGATTAGTGATAGAATGTTGTTCCATGGATTCTCTTGCTAAGAATTTTCTCCAAAGCCAGGTAATGGAATGGCATCACTCCAGAGTCATTGTTTGATAATGGCAGATAACTGGCCATTAACCTGTATGAAAGGAACCCCAGTGGTTAGCCCCTAGGGATGATGTGTCCTGTTACCCTGTAAAGACTAGGCAATTGTCATTCCATGCTAATTGGTACCATAGGAAGAATCCTTAAGAAGTTTAGAGATAGGGGTTCTGGGTTTGAATCCCAATTTTACTTCTTGTGAAGTCTTGAGCAAATCACTTCTCTCTGGGCCTCAGTTTCCTTATCTGCATGGTGGAGAGACCCCACTATTCTTATTCTTAGTGCTACATGCTGTATTCCTATTTTAATGGGTACAGCTGGAAATGCCACTTCAATAGGCCTTAAACTTACAGAGAAGTCTAGTCTGGATGGAGTCAGGAAGACCTGGGCTCAAATATATAGTAGCAACATGGCCTGATGACAGACAGCTTCTCGGAGCCGTAGCCTCCTCGTCTGGAAAGTGAGGGAACTGCATTTTGTCAGCCCTCCCTAGCTCTAAATCTCTGATGCCAGAATCTTATGACCATCATCTATGACTAGATAACCTCTGAGATTCCTTCAAACTCAACCTCTGTGATCCATCTACGATCTCCACTAGAGCCAGACTTAGATCCAGGAAGACCAGAGTTCAAGTCCTGCCCCTGACCAATGCTGCCTAAGACTCAAATCAAATCATTCACCCTCTCAGTAGTCTGGGCTTAGAGGAGTCAAAGGCATCGCCCAAACCAGATTAGCAAAATAAAAATATAATTAAACAGATCATGTTACATTAAGTCACTCTGCGGTCCACCAGAAACCTTATGTACAGATTAGTGGCCCCCCTTTCTATTTGGTTTTGACCCCACTATTTGTGGTAGGCCACTCTCTAAGACCTTACATTGCACTGGTAAAGGGAGTTTCCTGACCTGGGAGTTCTCTATATCCCCGAAAGCCCAGGCTAGAGCCCTATCTCTGTTTGTGATTCCTAGTCACACCTTGCTCTGATGTGGAGAAAAACAAACATGTTCTACAGATTCCTGGAAGAGAAGGACAATAGAATTTTCAGCTTAATTTTTATAATGCCGCTTTGTTCATACTGTACAATTTGATGTAAAAATATTTGACCACTTAGGGGTTTTTTCCATTGAATAGTCTCCCTTTGTTGGCTGGGTATTGTGAAAGGGTTTGTATGCATGACGAAAGGCTGGGGCTTCTTTAATTGGGCACAAATGATTTCTCTGCTGGTTGACACAAATAGACTATTTATACATGTGCCGGTGCTCAGTTTGGAACCTGTGACTAAGGTTTATGAATGGTGTTTGTGTTACATGCGATGTGCTATGTTTAAAAATGTGGTGGTAACTTGGGGTTCTCACCTAACTGCCTGTCTCATTGTGCCCTCATCACAGGCTTCCGGATGGTTTGTAAACTGGTAGGTGGGGAAGCAGGTTTAAAAAAAATGATATATTTATTGCAAAATAAAAGACATTTTGTTGTGAAATTCTGCAAGAGCCCAGGGGCAGGGGGTAAAATGGGTGGCTCAGGGGATTGAGAGCCAGACTCAAAGATGGAAGGTCCTGGGTTCAAATCTGGCCTGAGACACTTCCTAGCTGTGTGACCCCAGGCAAGTCACTTACCCCTCACTGCCTAGCCCTTACCCCATTTCTGCCGTAGAACCAATACATAGTATTGATTCTAAGATGAAAGATAAGGGTTTAAAAAAAAAGAGGTCCCAGGGGCAGCTAGATGGGGTTAGCCTGGAAATAGTATGGGATTTTGAGTCAGAAGATCCAAGTTCTTTGACACTTGCTTTGACATTTACCAGCTGGGTGACCCTGAACCTATTTCATCATCTGAAATATGGATGCTTTTTGGGGAGATTATTGTTTGGTTGTGTCTGATTTTTTGTGACCTTACTTGGGTTTCTTGGCAGAGATACTGGAGTGGTTTGCCATTTCCTTCTCCAGCTCATTTTACAGATGAGGAAACTGAAGCAAACAAGGTGAAGTGACTTGTCCAGGGTCACACAGCTAATAAGTCTGAGGCCAGATTTAGACTCGGGGGAAAATGAATCTTCTTTACTGCAGGCTCAGCACTCCATATATTACACCATTTAGCTGCCCATGTATAAATTAGTGGCCCTTATTTCTATTTGAATTTGATGCCACCGTGGTAGGCAATTCTCTAATATTCTACGTTACCTTGGGAGAAGGAATTTCCTAAGTTGAAAACCTCTCTGAGCCTCAGTATCCTGATCTTAAAACATCAACAACCTACCTTACAGATGTATTGTGAGAATCAACTGAAATAATGTTTGGAAAGGTCTTTGCAAACCTTAAAAGTGACATAAACTTTTTTTTTTTCTAAGAGAGGGATAGAATGGATAGAGTACCAAATTTGTAGTCAGGAAGATTTGGGTTCAACTCTTTGGGTTAAGAGCCAGATCTAGAGTCAGAAGGACTGTGGTTCAAGTCCTGTCTCAAATTATTAGCTGTGAGACCCTGGGCAAATTATTTAACCTCTGTTTGCCTCAGTTTCCTCATCTGTAAAATGAAGTTAATAATAGCACCTACCTCCCAGAGTTGTTGTGAGAATTGGATGAGAGAATAATCATCAAGTCCTTAAATAGCACAGTATCTGGCACATAGTAAGCCCTCTATAAATGTTAATTATTATTATTTCAACTAATTATTATTTCAACTTCAATATTACTATTTCAACTGATTTTCATTTCTTTACTGGGGGAGGCAGGACCCCAAGCTTTATAGCCAAGACTTGAGCAACCTTGCGACCCTGAGCAATTCGTTTCATGCTGAGCCTGCTTTCTCATTTGTAAAATAAGGGAGTTGGACTTGGTGATTTTTTACATTCCTTTTCATCTTTAAATCTATGAATTGATGACATGTAGATTTGTAAACTGAGGCACGATGGAAAGGCAATGTCAATAATGAGACCTTTTGGAAAAGCTACATTCACTCCCTGGGATATGGGGAGGGGAATGATGACTCTTCTGAGCAACCCAGCTTATTGTATGGATTGGTTAACCCAATGCTCATGAGTCTTGGTCTCTCCATCTCTGTGTGGCCAAGTTCTCTTTCCCCAGAGGAACAAATTCTTTTGATCTGAGGTCACTAACTATGTACATCTTACTCCAAAATCAGTGAATGCAACAGAGAAGAGAATGGCCTTGGGTAACTCTGTACCCCCTGGCTAGAAAACCAGATCTGAGTTTCCATTCTATTAATGAAACATCCAGAATAATACCTTTATATGTATTGCTTTTTAAAACAAGTTTTAGAGTAAAAAATAAATAATGCTTGGGGAAAGAGGTTGGGTGGGAGCTGCTTTTCTTTTCTTTTTTTTTAAACCCTTCCCTTCTGTTTTAGAAATCCATATTACGCATTGGTTCTAAAGCAGAAGAGCCACAAGAGCTATGCAACTGAGGTTTAAGTTGCCCAGGAGTCATACAACAAGGAAGTGTTTGAGGCCAAATTCGAACCCAGGATCTCTCATCTCTAGGCCTGATTATCGACTGAGCTGTCCCTGCTTTTCTTTTTCTTTAATGAGGAAAGCTGGAAATGTCACTTAAGTCAAACTTAAAAAAGAGCACTCATCACTTGATTATTATTTATCATTAGCTCTTGCCACTCCCATACCACATCCTCTAGCCAGGGAAAGGCTTGTGTTCTCTCTCTACTCCCTCCCTTTACCTCTGCCCCCTCTTCCAGGTGGGCTAATGGATAAAAGCCAAAAGAAGAGCCTGGAGATAAGGATGACTGCTCAAGGTTAAATAGCAAGTAGAAAGTCCTTATTATATAACTTCAGCCAATTTTCAGTTATTCTTGGCAGCAAGAAGAGTGAGAACATAGAGCATAGAAATGGATTTAGAATCAAAAGACCTTGACTTGAATTGTGTAACCTTGGGCAAGTCATTTCATTTCTCTGGGTCTCAGTTTCCTCATTCTAGAGTTGAGGAAGCTGCTTTCTAATCTAAACATTCCCAGTTCTTTCAACCATACTTTAGGACTTGAGGACCATCATCACCTAGGTTACTTTTCTTTGGAGCTCTCCAATTTATCATTTCCTATTCCTAAAATATGGTGCCCAGAATTGAAAACAATAGAAATAGGTATAGGAATATAGGAAGGGAGAGTCTCTTAACAAAATGTATTGTTTGATAGTATTAAGGGGTGCTTTTCTCAAAGACTATTTGGAAAAACGCTACTATTGGATTATTGGCCACCCTGGTTCATCAGCACTTTTCTTTGGCTGGAAAAAACAAGGAAAGACAAGTGAATTATTGGTCTAATGTGGAAAATATCCTAATGGGCAGAGACTTCCTACTTGTTTGCCCTAATATCTTGAACTCCCTCTGAGGCTCTGAACCATTGATCCTAATACTTGCTGTATAGATCCCGGACCCTTATGGTCATTTAATACACTTTGGATTTAAATCATTTTAATCCCTGTGATGAGGCCCTACATATTTCAAGGAACTGTCTCTCTACACGTACCGCGGGAGTGCCATTGTGGGAGAGATTTGAAGGAAGGCAGAATAGATATTTCTAGTCTTTTTCCTACCATGCTTCTCCAAGGGAAGCTTTCATTCTCCCAAGGCAGGAAGTAGGTAGTTGGGGTTGGAGACCAATTTGCTGTCTTCAGAGAAACAGGATATTGGGCCAGAAGTTGATTTGCTTCTTTTGATATGGTTAGTTACGTGATATGATCAAGTTCAAACTAATTTCTGATTTTCATTTCTTTATTGGGGGAGACAGGACCCCAAGCTTTATAGCCAAGGCTTGACCAAATGCCTATTCCACAATTAACACACATAACACTTATCCAAGACAACCCATTTGTCCAAAACAATAGCAAAATGGAACTTAGAGAAGGTATAGAGAAGACATCAGCCATACAATACAAGAGTCTTAGATCTCACTCAAGGAGAGTTCCCCACAGTCTCTAGTGTAGCAAGTTGGGGTTAGGAACATGATGGAGCCTGCCAGCTCATCTCATGTCTTCCCAGAGCCTTTTCCTTCAGCAACCTGAAGTCTGGTTGGAGTTCTCTATCTTCCCTCTTGAAGCTGGCAACCAGAAATTTTCAAAGGGCCTACAGGGACCCCAGCAACTTGAAAACTTGAAGAGAACCTGAAAACTTAAACAGAAGCTAAAGCAATTTGAGGATAACGAAAGAGCTCTTCTCTCTCTTACAAACTTACCAAAAAAGTTCTCTTACAAACTCTGTCCCACCTCTCACACAAGGCAGGATACTCTTCTCCACCAATGAGGAGAGAGTACATACCAAAAGTCTTGGGGACTGGGGTTATACCCAGGAAGAGAAATGAGAGGAGGAAAGGGAATGGACGAGGGGGAACAATAGTTGAGAGGAAGATGGCAGGACGATTTTTACTGAATATGCCCCTCTGGGAATGGGGAGGTGATGTTTGCCACAGAGAACCAATACTAGTTCACCAGTTTAATGAGAGTGGCAACATTTTATATTTATGTTTGAAAGAAGAAAAAAGATGTTATCCATTTGTAGAGGAAACATCATTAATGCATCATCAATAGGATAGAGAAGAATGGAACTTAAGGTGTTCTCTTAGATCTACTATGCCATCCTCAACTACTGAGCTTTAGCTCAATCAATCAATCATGCAATTAATGAGCAGTTATTAAATCTCTACTATGTCTTGAGGCCTGTGCTAGAGATTGGGATAAGAGGGCAAAACTGTAACCAGTCCAGCCCTCATATTATATTAGTTGCACACAAGTACATACAGAATCTGTACAAAGGAAATACAAGATAATTGTGGGAAGCCTCCAGAGCTGGGTGGGGGACTGCTATGGTGTATATGAATGTTTTGGCTTCCTCAAAACTATGTGGGCTAGTCCAATAATAATCAGTGGCTGCCCTCATTTTGAGGCTATCTTTAATAGTTCTTCTCCTACTGAGTAACACTAGAAAGTGATTAAGAAACTGCTTCTCTTGGTGATTGCTCAGTTGCTTCTAATTGTACCTGGGTGTCCTGCTTTTCATCCCTGTAGGAGTTATGTTGAACCTGCCTTCTTTGCTAGCTTATGTCAGGGGACATTATCCTTTCCAGTGTGTTCAGCTAAGGACAAAAGCTGTCCCCAATGGACAGACTGCCCTATTCCTTTGGCCTTTACTTAGGTACTGCTTCCTCTCATGTTTTTCCTGTGATTTTCTAATCTTCTCACTTTGGTAAGCATTCTGTCCCATTGTGTGTTATTTTTAGGGTCCCCAGGCTTCTACTGACTGCAGTTTTTCTCTCTTGGTTGTTGATAATTTTTTTTTCAGTTATGGGAAAGAGTTGTACTGATCCACCCCCTCTTTATTGCCTGGCTCCCCTCATGATTGGTGCCTACATTTCCAAGGTTGTTAAGCCTTGGGGTGCAATCTATGGCCCGAGCATGGAATAAGGGCCCATAGGCATTGAACCTGTTCCCTTGGCCTTATTAGCACCATGCCTTGAACCACTGAGGAAAACGATGGATAGAAAAATGCAATGGGAAAAGGGGAAGGAAGAAAAAGCATGAAAAAACAAAGCAAACAGGAGATAATACAGAAGTTTAGATCTTGTACACCCATCATAACCTCCCATACCCAGGGAGCAGACTATTCTAAGCTCAGTGACATGGCGGCATGTGGTGAACGCAGAACCCAGCCCTCCCAGGAAACCCTTCTTTTCCTCTCCTATTTTTAGGCTAGCTAATTGCACCAATGTTGAATAAAGTTGTCACCATTATGATGGGTTTGTTCTCCGACACAAGAAATTAATGCAGCTCGAAATATGCTTTGACAACAAACAATTAATTGCACTCATGCTGGGTCATTACACAGATCTATTTCATAACCTATTGTTTGCCTTGACTTCCCTTGGTTTTCTTGAAACTACACATTTGCTAATGACTCTGTTTTGACATAACCTTTCCTTAATATTAGAGCTCTCTTTCCTCTCCACTACCCCCACCCCCTCAGACCATCCAGATTTGTGTAGAGAACCCAGACGCTTCAAGGGCAGGGCAGGGGTAGCGCCCTGGTCACTGATGCTCAGAAGAAGGCTAAATTTGTCTTAGTATCCATGTAGGGAGCATGTGATGTTTCCTTACTCTGATATGGAGTCTATAATGAGCAGTGTAGGACTACCCTCATAGAAAATCAAATATTTTATCTGCTAGCCTGTGGAGTAGCCTTCACTTTTTATTTATTCCCGCCCCCCAGGTTGGGAGTAGGAAGCAATAGTGACCTGCTGTGCATACCAACTCTGTCTACCAACCTGGCATATTTGAGAACTTGTTTGGTCTGATTTCTGAGCACTATTCTTCCTCATCTACTGAGACCTAAGACATTTTCTCTTTAGTTAATTTTCTTTTCATTTATTGATTGATCTACTCATTCAATAAGAGTTTATCAATAGCTTGTTCTATTAACTATAATAACTACCTATGTTTATATAACATTTTAAAGCTTCTAAAGCATTCCCTCAACTTACAATAACCTTGTGAAGTCAATAGTCTTTTTCTGTATTTTATTTAGGAGGAAACTGAAGTTCAGGAAAATGACTTGCCTAGTCATACAGCTAGTAGGAGTTAGAGCTAAGATTCTAAGGCATCTCCACTACAAATCAAGCACTATTTCCATTACCAAGAGTTCCTAAGCCTTTTTGTGTGTGTCATGGACCCCATTTGTGGTCTGGTAAAGCCCATCTCGATATAATGTTGTTAAGTGCATAAAATAAAGTATGCATAATTACAAAGAAAACTAGTTACATTAGTTAGCAAAAGATTTGAAAAACAAATTCATGGACCTCCAGATTAGGAACCTTTGTAACTAAACCATTGCTTCTGCCTGGCTAGACCTTAAAAAGCTTACAATCTATTTGGGGAAATGACATACACACATGAAGCAGTTAACTGACAATATAAGGCAGTACTTATAGGGGCCAACATGAGTGATACAGATGATGAGTGCTATAGGATCTAAGAAATGTTGGACATATTAAGGCTATTCTACCTTATGAAGGAACTACATGGCTGGACTCTTAAAGAATGGGTAGGTATGGATGGGTAGATGGGATGAAGTTCATACTAAGCATGTAAAGGTATAGAGGGGAAGAGAATGAGTAACAGGCTTAGAGAGAGGAATAAGCATGTATGTTCAGGAATGGTAAATTGTCAAGTCTTATTGGCAGTTCAGTAGGGCAATAATAGGAAAGAGTCAACTGGAAGAGCATTTATTAGGGATATACTATGTTTCAAGCACTGTGCTAAGTGCTGGGGATATAAATACAAGTAAAAAGCAATATTGTCCCTGCTCTCAAGGATATTCTATTATATTCTAAAAAGGAAAGACACACAGAAGGGAGCTGGATATCATGGGGTGGGGTGAGTAGGAAGGTACTCCTGTAGCGCATGCTGGTGAAGTGCAGAGCATCAGAAACGGAATCAAAAAAAGAATGAAGTAGAGCTGGCCTAGGCTCATCTTCAAAATGGAGGTTCTAAGAAGAGTCACCAATAGCAGAAGGGGTTGCAAGAACAAAGGGATATTTGAGGGTAGGGTAGTCAGAAGTACTGAGGGAACTTCGAGGATTAGAGAGCAACTTAGGAATGGTGATAAAGTTCAGAGAATCCATAGTAGAAACAGGGGAGGAAGTTAAGATTGAAAAAGTAGAGATCTATTTCCTAGTCAATGGAAAGTCTTGACGACCATATTGAGTTTTTACTTAAAGTCATAAAATTTAAGAAGCAAAAGAGACTCTAGAGACCCTTTAGGTCAGCTACTTTATTTTGCAGATGAGGAAACTGAGAACTTGAGAGGTAAAATGATCACACAGCAAGTTGTTAGTAAAGCTAGAACTAGAACCCAGGTATCATGATATAAGGTTCTTGCTATAACATCATGCAATCACATGCAATAGGAAGCCATCAAAAGTTCTTGAATGAGGAGAGATAGGGTGTCATTAGTATTTAGGAAGATTTTGTTATGTAGGATAGGCTGGAACAGGAAAATCCAGGGAGCAAAGAGACCAGTTATAAAGTCTGACAATTGGCCTAGTCATGAAGTGATGAGGGACCAAGCTAGGAAGGTGTTGCTGAGGAAAGAAAACAGTGGAGAAATTCCAGAGCCTCTGTGAAGCAAAAATGGGAGAGGCTGGGATGCTTAGCTGGAGATGAAGGAAGAAAGAAAGGTTTAAAGATGACTCAGAAATTTAAAGCCTGGGTTATTTGGTCTGAAAATAGTAAGGCTCTGAAAAAGAGTCATCAGCATAGAGGTTATAGTTGGAATCATGAAATAGGAAAAATGGAATGTAGAGAACTGGAGACCATGGACAGAGCTATTGGGATACCTGGCTCTAGATACTGCTTTCTAAATGACAAGACTGCCCCAAACCCCTGCTATAAGCATGCCTTGTACAAAGAATACAGAATCAGGCATGCAGTAAAACTGAGCTGGTGTATTAGGTCAATACCCATCAAGGTCCTTTTGACTTTGGGTGCATTGAAACTTTCCAGGATTTTCTCAGCTTGGCAAAGGGAACACCGGATCTACCCAAAGGTGCACATGCGAGATGCATCCGGTGTATTTTCCTTGTACACATAAGGATTTCCTTGTACAAATGCAAGCCAGTGCATTTGCAGATCCAAACCACCATCTTTTGGCTACAAGAGCCAACCTTGTTCCTTTTTTCTCTTGTCTTGCTCTCGTTTGCTCTATGATAAAAGAATAATGCCTGGCCTTAGAAATGAATTGCCAGCAACCTTCACTCCTATCTGCAGCCTGAGTACCCAGATTAATTGCACCTGCTGATAAGACAGAAGCACTGGTAGTTCCCTGCATTGGGCACATTCCACATCCATTCATCACAGAACCTACCGTTTGGAGGCCACTGTGCTAGGGCGATCCTGGGTCTAAAAAGTAAGAAGCAATATACTTCTTGCCCTCAAGGAATGTATGCTCTGCTGAATTGACTTACATTTGGAGTCTTCCTGTAATTTGGCTATCCTCCTTCCCTCACTGGGCTAACCCCACCTCATAATAAAGTATAAAAGGAACACTTCCTGGAGCTGTACACAAAGCGCAGACCTGAGATCCTTGATGGATAGATGTGGTGGCAGGATCAAATGCCTTGTATTACACTGTGGAAAAGGGGAGGAAAATAAGAAGAAGCAGAACCCCAAGGATGGCTTTAAATAGACTTAGAAAAAAACACAACAAACTGTCAGGTTCTGTTTTATGTATTTGGGAAGGAAGATGATTTATAAACAGAGGTTCCAGGAGGGGAGTCAGTAGTTACAGAAGACAGAGTTCTTTTCCTAAGATCAGGGTTCTCTAAGTATAGTATATGGTACAGTGTTCTACCTTGGAGTGACCAACTCTGCTGTCCTCTTACTTTCTTTTTGACCCCCTCTTCATCTTGCTGACCTCCTGACTTTCAGACCATCGGGTTCCATGGACCTCTGATCTCTACTAGGCTCCCTTTTGCTCTTGACTGATGAGCTTAGTGGCATGAAACCCTGGATGGCTGTGCTCACTTCATATCCAGAGTTCCTGAATTCATAGGGGACTTCAGAATAGAGCTGGATTAACAATAGAACAGGATAGCTAGGATAGAGCCCAGAGCCTGGCCTCAGGAACACATCCTCTTGAGTTCAAATCTGACCTCAGGTACTTACTAGCTGTGTGAACCCTGGGCAAGTCACTTAACTCTTTTTGCCTAATTTTCCTTATCTGTAAGATGAGCTGGATGAAATGGCAAACCACTTCAGTGTCTTTGCCAAGAAAACCCCAAATTGGGTCATGAAGAGTCAGATATGAATGAAATGACTAAATAGTAACTGAAATGACTAAATTGCAACAGCTGAACCCTTGTAGGTACCTAATATTTGGTTTATCCCCTTGCAGCCTCAAACTATATTGCTAACGGATACAATGTGGTATAGGTATATTGCTATTGTTATTATATTCTATATAGAATGTATACATACTATATTATAAGTTATATTGCTATATTATGCAAGTTATAAGATGATATTTGGCTTCTTTGTCTTATAACTCATATTCTTGACTTTCGAAGCCCTCTATTTCCTATGTAAAGGACTCAAGCATTCACTATATACATGGTTGTAGTGCTATCATTTAGGGATGGCTCCCATGGTGACAGGCACCAGAGTATGGGAGGACATAGGCATCACTCTGGCCCTTTACCTGAGGTCCTACCCTGGCCCATGGTACAGACATGCTCATGAAGGCTGAATAACAGAACTGTTGCTTAGGTTGGGCAACAAGGGCTTTGCCTTGGGTGATGCTCCCTAGGATTTTGTTGTGTCATTTCAGTCCAACTCATGACCCTGTTTTGGGTTTTCTTGGCAAAGATTTTGTTAGTGATTTGCAATTGCCTTGTCCAGCTCATTTTACAAATAAGGAACTGAGGCAATCAGGCTTAAGATAGACCACCTCTTCTCCCCTGTCTTGACTGAATCCATGATCAGACTATTCTTTGAGCTGCCACACTCCCCTCACAACCCCATGCCTGCTTCTATTGTTGAAATATTCTCTGCTCAGCTGGGCCCTTCCGTCCCCCACTACTATTTACCCCAGGTGCAGGAATTGCTAGTTAGGGCTGTAGTGACTAAGGATCCCTGGGGTATCCTGGTACTCATCTCTCTAGGTCTTAGAAAATTGGCCTCAAGATGTAAGAGTAAAGTGACATTTGTCTTCTTTGTCTTCGAACTTCTATATATGGCTTTTGAGGCCCCTCATTTACTAAGAAAAAGACTTATTCATCATTCTCAACACCCATCAGCCAAAAATGGAGTCAATGCTTCAGTCAAGTCTGTGTTTGATTATCACCAGTATGCTTCAAAAAGATATGAACCAGGGGCAGTTAGGTGGCTCAGTAGATAGAGCGTCAGGCTTAGAGTTTGGAGGACCCGGACTCAAATCTGGTCTCAGACACTTCCTATCTGTGTGACCTTGGGCCAGTCACTTAACTCATTTGCCTAGTCTTTGTACTTCTGTCTCAGAGTTGTTACTAAGACAGAAAATAAGGATTTTTGTTTTAAAGATACGAACCCATGTTTTGGTTTAGAGATCAAGCAGCCTGAGAATGTGTAGTTTTAAGAATTTGAAAGAAAACTGGATTGGTCTTTAGGGGATATAGGTTCAAATCCTATCACTGACCTTAACTAAGTCACTTCCTACCTTCTGGGCCTCTACCTCCTTACTTGTAAAATGAGGGAGTTGGACTAAATTACCTGTAAGGTCCTTTTCCAACTCTAAATCTGTGAATAATTAACAATAATAAATAACCAGCCAGAAAGACTTAAATGTCACTGCGGTGCTTTCCTTAAGACAGCATGGGGGTGGAGGGGGAGATGGAGATTTAAGCTCTGGCCTTTCCAGAAACGCATGAACTCTCAGAAAGCAGGCAGCACTACTTTGCCCATTAGGAAATATTTCTTTCAGGAGAGGTGAGGAAAATTAGAACTTATATAAACACCTGTCCAAAAATGAAATGTTAAGGCATTTTACAAAGTCTCCCAAGTTAAGCCTTTCATTTTTCTAGTAAAGCAAGAACACAGGTTCAGCACCAGCCTTTTTATTAGCGACCTTTCCCAGTATTGATAGCGACTGGATACTATTTGGGGAATGTGTATGTGCTTTACTTCAGTGGAATATTTGCTATTAACATAACCCTTGATACAGGCAGATAGAGTGTCCCTGGTACAGAGGGCAGAGAGTCATAGAACATTTGCTTGATTCAACCTGAGGGGTTGATCTAAATGCATGAAACTGGGAAACTGCCTCTACAGATCAGAAAGTTCTCTAATATGCATTATGCACATTTTAGGGAGCATTTTATAATAGATTTAATTATAATATAGGACTAAAGAGAGTCCTAGGAATCAAACGTACTCTTACTGAGCCTTGCTTCCCCTTGCACCTTGATCTAGTTCTGGAGGGAAGGCAGAAGGTCTGTCTGCTCTCCCTATATCAGTCCTTCATCCCTATTTCAAGAGGACTGAACTCTGACTCTATGGCAGGAGAAGCCCTCAATTCTGAAGGGAGACAGGAGCTGAAGCCGCAGCTGGCAGAGAGATGCCAAGCCTCCAATCCTTGGATTTAGATGAGGGCGTAGATGGAGAAAGCTACTGGCCCTATTCTCTCAGGAGGTTAGACTTTGGCTTAGGGGTTCTTCACCTTTTGGGTGTCACAGACCCCTCTGGCATTGATGAATTCTATAGATCCCTTCTCAGAATACAATTTTTAATAAGTTGAAGGAGATGCTAAATTTCAATTGGAGGTTAGTGAAAATAAAGATGTCATTTTCTCCCCCTGTCTCATCCAATTCCCAGACCTCCCCCCAAAAATCAATTCTGAAACCCCTTGGGAAGAATCTGAGGATCGGAGATCAAGAAGCTCTGGCTTAGATTTCTGGTTTTGGAGGCTCCTGCTGCTCCCAGCTTTGAGACTGAAGGAAAATGGCAACAGCTGGCTCCCCTAAATCCTCAGGTCCATACAATTAGAGAGGGCCTGATGAAGAGACTATTCTGTGCTGCCACCTGGCCCCGGCAGAGAAGGCAGCTTCAGGTGAGCTGGCTTTGGAACTGATTTCTCTGTATGGTTCAGGAAAGGGGAGAAGATCCAAGGCACAACAGAAAACTTGCCAAATGTCTCAAAACAATATGGAAAGGAACTAGGGGACAATTTGGCCAGTGGCTTTGGCTACATCAGTATATGACCCAGTTCTGTTGCTGAGGTGGTCCACTTCTACTGTGGCATGCTGGGAAGGACTCCTAAGAAGTAGGAGTTTGCTTCTGCTCTTTTCCCCTTCCACTTCTCCAAATCTAAAATAAAGATTACTTGTCAGGACACCGGGTCACTGGTTACTCACCTCCCTCAAGCCACTGCCACTTGGATTGCTATGGGTCCTGATGTTAAAACTTTCCAAGGATCTTGGACTAAGGAAATCTCTCCTAAGGAAGAAAGTCAGCATAGTGTGAAATATCTCTATATAGATATATGTGTGGTTATCACACTATATATAAACACATGTATACATATAGTGAGTCAAGAGTGTATTGGACTCTGTGTCAAGAAGAAGGATAGAGATTCTGTATCTGACACTTACTAGCTGTGTGGCTATAGGTAAGTCACTTAACGTCTCTGAAGCTCTTTTCTGAAATGATAACGTGGAACCTATTTACTACCTAGGATTGGTACAAAGCTCAAATGAAATAATATACATAAAATGTTTTGCAAGCCTAAAAAATCAGTTATTTTTATTATTATCATAATCATCATCATTATTAGTATCATTACTATTTCTTTATCATTACTCCCTCCCAGCTCATGGGAAGGCAGCAGGGGAGGGAAGCTGTCTGTCATCTTCACTTCCACAGACCCAGGCTTCTTGTCAACAAACTTGCTCTGCAAGCCAGAATCCCTGCACAGGACAACCCTGCTATTATTAAAGGCAGCTTGTTCCCATTCTATATTCACACTCTCACCACTACCCTTGCCCAGCAGGCACCCAGGTCCTTGTTCTTCTCAAGGGTGTTTGCCAAGGCTGCTGGAAAACCCTGAGCCTGCCTTATTCCTTGGGCAGAAGTTACCTTTGTTAGACTCCTTCCATATGCTGCCCTCTGACTTCTCTTGGCCCAATGGAGCCATTTTCTGCTGATGAAAGGGGCAAATTAGGTTTGAGAATAGAAACTTGGCTTTTGGTATTCGCCTGGGTTCTGGCCAAGACCTGCTGCTCCTTTGGCTTTCTCAGTTGAAGACAGTTCAGGTGGAAAATGCTGACCATGGGAGTTTTGTGGTAAATGTGATTCGAGAAATGTGGCTTCCCATTAGGACCAGCTGCCTGCACCTCTCTTCCTCTTTTTCTTTCTCCTTCTTTTCCTTTCTCCTTCTCTCTTTCCTCTTCATAATTCAGGGCTATGTATGTACTTGTCAATTGTTGAATTAATGCTTTTGATTTGGGGTTAGTCAAATCATCAATCATTTATTAAATGTCTGCTATGTATCAGGCACTGTGCTAAGTGCTGAGAATGCAAAGAAAGGTGAAAAGCCATTCCTAACCTCAAGGAACTTATCGTCTAATGGCTAAGACAAAGCACAGAACCCTGGAAAGGACAATTGATTGTTCACAGGCATAGCAGATCATTTCATTCCCTCAGCCTTGATTTCTCCATTGCTAATAAAAGGAGTTAGACTACATCAGGAGGTTTAAACCTGGGATCCACAGAGTCCTTGGATCTCAAAGGACCCACAAATTTGGATGGGAAAACTCCCCACATCTTTACTTTTACAACCTTCTAATCAAAATGTAGCATTTCCTTCAATTATGAGATTTTAAAAAATGACTCTGAGTTTGGGTCCATAGACTCCAAAGGTGCCAAAGATGTCGATAGTAGAAAAAAAGGATTAAATTTCCTTGGACTAGATGATCATTAAGGCCTCTAGTTCTTTTTTTTCACATAGATTGTCAAATTTATTAGTGTGTAGTCAGGAAAAATTGCCATTGGTTGTGATTTCACCTTTTTCATTTTTGATACCAATTATCTGATTTTCTCCTTTCTTTTTAAAAATTAAATTAATCAATAGTAATTTAATTTATTTTTCATAAAACCAACTTAAGGTCTCTAGTTCTAAATAGCAGCTAGGCAGTGCAATGGATAGAGTACTGGACCTGGCGTCAGGAGGTCTTATTTTCTTGGGTTTAAATCCAGCTTCAGACCCTTGCTAATTGTGTGATCCTGAATAAGTCACTTAATCCTGTTTGCTCAGTTTCCTCATCTGTAAAATGAGCTGGTGAAGGAAATGGCATAATACTTCAGTGTCTTTGCTAAGAAAATCCCAGATGGGGTTGTGAAGAGTCAGACATGACTGAAAAAACAACTGAAAAACACTAAATAGCTCTAAAGCCTATGAAATGCACCGAGAATGCTCATTACATGTAATCCATGCCTTGGAAATGGAGTGGACTGGGGGAAAATGGGAAAGACTGAGTTTTCAGGGCATTCTGGGTTATGGAGGATAACAGCAGGAGGCAGGAATGGCTCCATGTGGTCTAAAACATTATTTCTACCAGAGCTTCAGGGTGTTCCATGGGCTATGGAAATACAGATGGAAGAATTTAGAAACAGATGTAAACTGAACATGCAGTTTATGCCCCAAGAATGTTGATGGACATTTGAAAAAACTGAGTCTTTGGATTTTGTTTTTATTTTACTGGCTCAGTAGGTTGAACAGATTTCTCCTTTGCTCATGTTTGGAACAGCCCTTTGCCAGAGCCTATCAGAGAGAGGGTTTGAATGGGGCTGACTCCAAGTCCACAGCTTATTTTGGGAAGAGAATGAACCTGTCAGATCACTTTTTTGAGCAGAAACAAGAACGAATGGTCCATCCTTGGTATAGCCCCCGATAATGGGGGTGGGGAACATGCAGCCATCTGATTGTCATGAGTCCTTGACAAAAAAAAAAGAGCATATGTTAATTTGTATGCCACTTTGTATGCTACTTGTGTTCCATTCATCTAATGCCCAAACGTGCCCAGTCAGCATTGCCCTGGGCCAACTTCTATGTTCACTTGCATCCCTTATTTTCTCCTTTTCTTCTAATGGCTATCAACTTGGAAAACTCTACCAGCTGGACAGTCTAGCACCCAGGAATTTACAAGGAAAATCCTCTTTAGTGGTAGCACAGTGGGAATGAGATATAGCACCTTTTACCAACCGAGGTCAGACTGCTGACTCCTAGAGACTGTAGCTTCCCTAGAATAGGAAATCTAACCACTTTCTGAAAAAAAATTTTGTTAACTCAAAAGTAAGGATGGAAAAGAGCTTGAAGAGACCTTTAGGGCCTCTCTTCCTAGGGTAATCTAAATATATTTTGACAACATTCTTTTGGGGAAAGGAAATCCTCTTTCTTGGCCCACCTCTCCCTTTTCTCATTGGTACAATCAGAGATATTAGACAGTATGGTGATAGAGTACTGGACTTGGAATCCAAAAACCATGAGTTAAAATCCCATCTTACTCTAACCATGGGACTATGGGTAAGTCACTTAAATTGTAAACCTATTTTTTCTATTTGTAAAATAGAGATAATAGCACCTACATCAAAAGGCTCTCTGTGAGCAGCAAACAAGATAATGTGCTTAGAGCTTTGCAAACTCGAGAGTGTTATATCAATGTTAGCTATTTATTACATTAGTTGGAGAATATAGAGGTTCCCAGTAGTTGGATGTGATATAGAAAAGAAACCTCTTTCATAGAATTATAGAATGTCAGGGCAATAAGGAACGACTATAGAGATATGACCAAATCCAAGCCCATTTTTTACAAATAAAGGAAACAAATTTATTTAAGACATATTTTACCTTCTTCAGAAAGGAGGATGCCATTTTACTGGAAAGGCTGTGGAATATAGGAGAAATGCTGGACTTGGAGTTAGGAGATCCGAAGTTGAATCCTAACTCTGACATTTATTAGTTGTGTGACCCTGAATAGCTAGTAAAGTGGGTAAGTCACTTACCTACTCCGTTGCTTTAAAACCAATATAACGGAGGGACTTAGGCTATACAGTACCCACCAAGATATCCAGTGTCCAAGTAGCAGGGATTATATGGGTAGGTTGAAGGTGCTGGGCTAAAAATACTTGGACTTTTCCCTTCCATGGTTGCTGCTATGAAACCACCATGATTTCCTACTGAGATGGGGCCATAACAATTTAGAGAATATCCTGCAGCATCAGGGAATGAGAAGAAAGTCTTCATATCTCCAATTATATCCAGTCAGTCTCAACTATATACTAGACCTACTTGTAGAATATTGCTCTTGTTGGGGGAGCTAGGTAATATAGTGGATAGAGCAGCAGGCTGGAGGATCTGGTTTCAAATCTGACCTCAGGCACTTCCTTGCTATATGACCCTGGGAAAATCACTGAACCTCAACTGCCTAGCCCTTGGCCTAGGACTTAAGGACCAGCCCTTAGAATTGTTACTAAAAAGGTAAGGGTTGAAAAAAAAAGAATATTATTCCTGTCTAATAATTCTTGCCATCAGCCATACTCTGAAGACAGGCAACAAAGAGAAGGCATGATAAATAAGGATTTTCATTCTCCACTGGTCCATTTAAAAATTAATCTTTTTAAATTAAATTTAAAAATAAATTTAAATTAACAAAAAATTAAAGTTGTCTCTCTCTTCCATACCATCCCCCCAAATGAGTGGAGGGCAGGATAACCAAGCCCCTTGTAACTAACATAGATAGTCAAGCAAAACAAAATTCATTGTCAGCCATGTCCAAAAATAATCATCTCATCTGCATCCAAAATCTCTTTCTTGAAGGTGCTGGCATGCTTAAACATTGTTCTTCTAGATTCATGGTTGGCCATTATGTGGATTAGAGTTCCAAAGTCTTTTAAAGTTGTTTGTTCTTACAATGCTATTGTTATTGTAGAAATTATTCTCCTGGTTCTGCTCACTTCACTCTGAATTGGTTCATATAAGTCTTCCCAAATTTTCTGAAGTTATTATTTCTTTGATCATTTCCATTGCATTTATATACCATAACTTGGTTAGCAAATTTCCACTTGTTCGATACTCTCCTAGTTTCCAGTTCTTTTGCCAAAAAAATGCTGCTAAGAATAATTCTATACCCATAGGTCCTTTTCCTCTCTTTTAAAAAATATCTCTTTGGAGTGCCTACAGGCTTACTAATGATTTCTTTGGGACAAATGATATGCAATGATTAGTAACTTTTGGGGCATAATTTCAAATATCTAGCAGGCCATTGCTAATATATATTAATATACATATATATATATATACTTGGAAGAAAGGAAGAATTCTGAAAATCTCTCAGATCTTTTTTATTAGCACAAATTAATTTTCTTTATTAGCTGGTTATTAGCTTGGAAGACACATAAAACTTTGTCCTCAGGGGATGAATCATAGAATTTTAGCATTAGAAGGAGCCTCAGCCACTATTTAGTCTAATTCAGACCTGAATAAGAATCTTCACTGCAATATGTCCAATTAATTGTCATCCAGCCTATCTGAAGACTTCCATTTAGGAGACTTTACTACCTCCTAAGGCAACCTATTCTATTCTTTAATGACTCTAAATCTCAGAAATTTTTCCTTACATCAACTCTAAATTTGCCTCTTCTACCCATTGTATGAGGAATGAGATTTGTAAGCTTCAGTGGTAAGGAAGAGAGTAGTCATAATTGTAACATATATTGATCAGGCCAGAGAGTCACACCTGGAATATGAATTGACTTGAATTGATTTGCAGGAGAGAACAATATACGAGGAAGAAGGCACCAGAGCCAAATTTTGCCAACATCAAGTTTTATTTTTATCGGCCCTGCTAACACCAACCATATCTAGCTGGCCTAGGGTATGCTGACCCCATAGAAATACATTTACTTGGAAGGAGACCATTCATGCCCTCAATGAGGGGTGAAGAAGGGAGACCAAATTATCCAGGCCCTTATGGATAGAAGGCGGTAGATGGAATAGAAGAGGCAATTTGTTCCCAACTTGAGAACCCTTGAATTAATTTTATAAAATATCTTTTTCTCTAATAGTCTTATCATGATATAGTGAGATGATACAGCAAGACTTAGCCTTCAGTGAAGCACACCTATAAGAAGAACACAATTCATGCTAATGATGAAATGTAGGGGATGGGAAATTTGAGAAAGAACAGAGGTTCAAATCTGGCCTCAGACACTTCCTCGCTGTGTGACCCTAGGCAAGTCACTTAACAACCCCCGTTCTCTAGCCCTTACTGTTCTTCTGCCTTAGAACAAATACACAGTATTGATTTTAAGATGGAAGGTAAGGGTTTTAAAACAAAACAAAGCAAGAAAAAAAGGAAAAGGAACACTAGAATAGTAGGGAGAGCAAGAAAGTTGAGACTGAAGCAGTCTGTCTATCATTATCCAACTATTTAGTTTCTCCAAGACTTTCATGCCCAGGAAGGGTTACCTTTGGGTAAATTAAACAGATTTTGTTCAAGGACTGATTGGTCAGAGTTTGATGATGTATGAACTCAGATGACATATTCTAGGCATATGTTTGGTGTTGCTGCAGAAATAACAACCACTTTAATTTCCCCCTTTTTTTCTTCAATTTTGAGAGAATTGAACTATTAATTAACAAGCTTGGGAGAGCACTATAGAGTTTGACTAATATTTTGACTCTACTTCTAGGTTTCATACAAGATTCTATGCTAGAGAATATTTAGTAAGTAGATGTTCATTTTCCCAAAGGTCAAAGTAACCTCATTACTTTCCAGTCCATATTAGTCTTAGACTAATCTTCACTCTTGCCACCTCAAGTTCTCCTGAGAAGTGTCCCTGGTCCTGGGTTCTATAGAGATCTAGGAGTGATCCCTGCAATATGCTTCAAAATTATTAAAATAGGAAAATCTCTCATCTCTGCTTTGAGCTTCTACCTGGCATCAAGGAACCTTTTTCTCAAATGACCAAACTCATTCATAAGATTAGACAATTTTTTTGTGGTCAAATGATTTATTAGAAATACAGTAAGATAGCAGCAATGCAATGACCCAGGACAATACTGAGGAACTTATGAGAAAGAATGCTATCCACATCCAGAGAAAGAACTGTGGGAGTAGAAACACTGAAGAAAAACATATGATTGATCATGTAGTTCTATAGGAGTATGATTAGGGTTTCGATGTTAAAAGATCACTCTACTGCAAATATGAATAACATGGAAATGGGCTTTGAAAAATGATACATATATAATCCAGTGGAACTGCTTGTTGGCTTTGGGAGGGGGAAGAAAGAGTGGGGGGGATCATGAATACTTTAACCATGGAAAATATTCTAAATAAATAAAGAAAAAAAGAAGTACAGTAAGATAACTATAAAAAAAACAGAGGCACATGAAGGAAACAAGAAAGTTTTCAGATAGGAGAATTATAAAGAAACATCTGATTGGCTCTCTCTAATTCTCTTCTTGATTACCTTCACTTACATCTATTCCCTGCATGGGGAAAAAGATTAGGAAAGGTGTATAGAATTTGCTGAATTAACTGGAAAGTACTGAGAAACAGGAAGAATTACCTACTGCTGGATATTTCATGGCAGTCACCACTAGAAGCTTTATTCCATACCAGTTTGTATTTGCTGATGGAGCATCCAAGAGAAACATTTGTAGGAAACTTCTTGTTTCTGTACTCTGTTCTGTGCAGCTGTTCAATCAAACCTGCTCACAGTGACTGATCCCTTGCTCAACTTGTGACAGAGCTAAGAAAAAGGGATCTGGAAATGACCAACTGCAGCTACTTTGGGTGTGTATGTATACATGGAGTGGAGGTTAGAATGGAAGTGAAGTCAATCAGTTAAAATATAGTAAAAGCCTACTATGTGCCAGGCACTGACCTAAGTACTGAAAATGCAAAGAAAGTCCCTGCTTTTAAGGAGCTCACAGTCTACTGGGAGGAGACAACATGCAAAAAACTATCTACCATCAAGATATATAGGATAAATTGGAAATAATCAACATAGGGAAGACTAGAATTAAGGGAGACTGGGAAAGGTTTCCTATGGAAGGAAAGTGACAGTCTGTGATACACTCAGTTAATGTTCTGATACTAGTATACTTCTTTCACAGCTCAATTTAAATACAGTTTAAACTTTTGGCCTTGATGGAGGTGATCTGATCAAGAATAAGCTCTATCCAAATGGGAAGGGGAGGGGACAGTGATTGAGGGCACAAGTTTAGAGATTTTATTAAAAACATACACAAATATATGATACCAGTCTTGGCAGCTAGGTGGTACAGTGGATAGAACATTGGGCCTTGAGTCAAGAAGACCTGAGTTTAAACCCAAACCTCAGATACTTTCTAGTTGTGTGACTTTGGGCAAGCCACTAAAACTCTCTTTGCCTCAGTTTCCCTCTGTAAAATGGGGATAATAATAACAACTACCTCACAGGATTATTGTGAGGACCAAGTGAAATAATGATTGTAAAACACAGTGCCTGACATATATAAGTGCTATATAAAGTCAGTGATGATGATGATGATGATGATGATGATGATGATGATGATGATGATGTCAGAACCTTGTCTTGCCCAATGCACAGAATGGAGCTTGTGAATGGTTGACTCCAAACAACCTAAAGCTCCAACTGAGCAACAGATAACTTGGCCAATACTCATGGTTCCCTCTTGTGGTTGCATCAGTATTGTCACCCAAGTAAGAAGAAAGGGTCAGACAATTCTGGATCCTATCCCTCATGGCTCAGAGAAGCAAGCGATCCTCCAAAATACCTAGCCTTGCCCCAGCCCTTTCTGGCCTTTTGCAAACCATACCACCAGCAGGTTTGTTTCTTTATTTCTTTGGTCTCTGTCAGGGAGAAAAAGAGACTGGTAGGGGAGCACCCAGGACCCTGGGTAGGTGGAGAGATTAGCCTGGCTATTTTAAGGATGTGAACATTTTCTTGCATGCCTTTGAAGTCTCCCTACCAGTTAATTTCATTTCAGATGAAGTTGAAAGGCAGTTTGATAGGTTTCATCATTTCTTCAAATAATTCATAAATTCAGAGAAACTCACATCTATGACACACTGTGGAGGAGGATTTCAAGGTCTGATAAGGTAGTAATTACTAGGGCCGAACAATCAGTGCTGACAGCTAGTAATGGGAATGGCCTCTCTTTTTTATTGAAACATACTGAGAGATCAGGAGAAAAAAAGACCAGTTAGATTGAGTTAATCGGCAGAAAGACAGCATGCCCACCATCCTCTGGGTTAGATCAAGAGGAGGCTGATCTATTAGGGGATGAGGGAGCCCCAAACAGCTAATTTAGTGCTTGACAGGCTCTAGCATCTCAATCTAACCATCTACAAGGGCAATTAGTACACACTGAGAACAGTGTTGTTCATTCAGTTCCAGCTTATAGGAGCTATTTGAAAAAGTGAGTTAGTGGGGCAACAAGGTGGCTCAATGGATTGAGAGCCACACCTAGAGATGGGAGGTCCTGTGTTCAACATTAAGCCTTGGATACTTCCTAGTTGGGTGACCCTGAGCAAGTCATTTAACTCCCATTGCCTAGTCTTCTGCTTTAGAACCAACACACAGTTTTGATTCGAAGATGGAAAGTAGAGGTTAAAAAAAAGGTGAAGTAGAATTCTTTTATTAGCACTGGTGGGCTCTTTGATAGCAGCTCACCTTCTAGACAGGCTTAGGGCATATTGAGGCGGGAGACCGAATACCTAGATCCCACCCTGAGTGGAAGCTAGGAAGAAATGACCAAAAAGTAAATGATTAGAACTTGACATTCTAGAAAAAGATTATTATGGTTTCAGTAGGGACAGCTCATCGTCAGTCAGTGACCATTTTAAGCACCTACTATGTGCCAGGTACTGTATTAAGCATTAGTAATGCAAAAAAAAGGCAAAAGAGAGTCCTTGTCCTCAAGGAGCTCAGTCTAATAGGGGAGGCAATGTACAAATGGCTATGCACAAACATGTTATAGACAGGATAAGTTGGAGATAATCAATAGAAGGAAGGCAGTAGAAGTATGAAGGACCAGGACATTCATAGGGTCAATGATACTCGAATTATGTACATTTGTGTGTATATGTAGCCATGTGTATATGTCATTTGGTCATTTTCAGCCATGTCTGACTCTTTGTGGATCCATTTGAGGTTTTTTTTCTTAAATTTTACTTTTTATTTTAAAATATTTTCCAAGTTTCCATGATTCATTTTCTTTCCCTCCCCTTTTCCCTCCCCACTCCCAGAGCTGAAAAAATAATTCCACTGGGTTGTACAGATGTTGTCACTTGATACCTATTTCCATATTATTCATTTTTGCTATAGTGTGATCTTTTAAAGCCTAAACCCATATATACATGTGATAAGTGATGTCATATGTTTTTCTTTTGCATTTCTATACCCATAGTTCTTTTCTCAATGTGGTTAGCATTCTTTCCCAGAAGTCCTTCAGGAGGGTCCATTTGGGGTTTTCTTAGCAAAGATCCTAGAGTAGTTTCCTTCTCCATCTCATTTTGCAGATGAGGAACTCTCATCGGCAAAAAAGGTTAAGGGACTTTCCCAGGGTCACACAGCTAATAAGTGTCTAAGGACAGATTTGAATTGTCAAATGAGTTCAGGCTGAGCCCTCCATCCTCTATGCCGGTGATTCCCAAAGTCGGTGCTACCACCCCCTGGTGGGTGCTGCAGCGATCCAGGGAAGCAGTGATGGCCACAGATGCATTTTTTTTCCTATTAATTGATATTAAAATTTAAAAAAATTAATTTCCAGGGGGCTAAGTAATATTTTTTCTGGAAAGGGGACGGTAGGCCAAAAAAGTTTGGGAACCACTGCTCTATGCCATCTAGCTTCCCACACATATGTGTGTGTGTGTGTGTGTGTGTGTGTGTGTGTGTGTGTGTGTGTGTTTATATATGCATATAAGGGGTCTCAAAATTCTTAGTTCCATTTTCTGTTACTAAAAGATGAATGCTGCACTAAGACTTTTGGGACAAATGACATATGAGCATAGAACTTCCTACTTCAGAATATTTTGTATATTAATATGCTCATGTTTTCTCAGAGTGATTATAACTTTAATGATCCAGTGCTCCAATAGCTTTGTGATCTTATTGATGCAGATACTTTCTTCAATGATGTAGAATGTGGTCATGCGGTGGAAAGAGCACAGAAGTTGGAAATACGTCCCCTGAATTTGAATCCTGGACCTCACTACCTATGTGTCCTTGGGAAATTTTCATCCTTTTTTTGAGCCTCATCTTCCTTATCCATGAGATAGAGGCTAAGTGGATGAGCAGGCTACCTTATTATCTGTAATATAGCCTTCCAGGTCTAGAGCAATGATCAGTCTTATGCCTACTCATTCTGTGCTGGTTATCTTGATGACACGCTCAGTGCCTACCTCCTGTTCTCATGCTAGTGTAAAGCTTTGAAGGAAATCTGTGGACTCTTCACTAGTGGTCCCCTTCCCTCATGTTATGACCAGTCCGTCTTCTCTTTCAAGCACATATTTCTTTGGTGAAATCCTTACACTACTTTCCTTTCATAATTTTCCCAATAGTTTATCTGCTCTGCTTTTCTCCATTGCTCTTTGGGGTAATCCTCAACTGTTATTCAGAGATTATAGTGTTCTGTGATTTGCAGCTGTAGAGCATTACTGGAAAGATACTGAGATTGTTTAAAAGAATCTTATTTTAAGGATAGACTTGGGAACATTAGAATAAATTTGCAGTTTTTTAAAGGCAATTTGACCCACTCTCCTCTTCATGATTGAACCTGTTGTCCTTCGGCAGAATTTGTCCAAGAAACAGAATTTTGATTGATGAGCTCTATAGGCTCTTCTTTGAACTGAATAGTCTAGACCAGTGATGGGCAAATTTTTTAAAGAGGGGGCCAAAGGAAAAGAAATGCTGATCTGTCAATCTGTTTCTAAGGCAACTCTTTTGAAGTTTCATTGTATTGTATCCTACTCATTGTATTCGTCAGATTAGGAATAATGTTGCAGACTGGATAGAATGTTTCAGGGGGCTGCATCTGGCCCACAGGCCATAGTTTGCCCATCACTAGTCTAGATAAGGGCTTTTACATCTTTTTTTTATGCCATGAACTGCCCCTTTGGCAGTCCTCATAGGCAGTGAAGCCTATGAACCTGTGCTCAGAATGTTTTAATTTCAGAAAGCAAAATACATTGGGTTACAAAGGAAACTTCTGATATTGAAATGTACTTATCAAAATATTTTAAAAATACTGGAATGACCTCCAGGAACTGATGCAGAGTGAAAGGAGCAGAACCAGGAGAACATTGTACACAGAGACTGATATACTGTGGCATATTCGAATTTATGGACTTCTCTACTAGCAGCAATGCAAGGATCCAGGACAAATCTGAGGGACTGATGAGAAAGAACGCTATCCACATTCAGAGGAAGAACTATAGGAATAGAAACACATGGGTTGATGGGGATACTATTGGGGATGTAGATGTTATTACCTTAGTGAAACTATCAATAATATGGAAATAGGTTTTGATCAATGATACATGTAAAACCTAGTAGTACTGCCTGTTGGCTATGGGGGGTGGATTTGGGGGAGAAGGACAGCACATGAATCATGTAACCATGGGAAAATATTCTAAATAAAATTTTTAAAAATCAGAATAACAATTGAGAATCCCTGATTTAGATAATAGGCACTCTTTTATCCCCTTGTTTTTTCCTCTATAGATAATCAGGACAAACTTAAACACCCTTACCTTTCACCTTAGAATCAATAATTGGCTCTAAGGCAGAAGAGTGGTAAGGGCTAGGCAACAGGGGTTAAGTGACTTACCCAAGGTCACAGAATTAGGAAGTGTCTGAGGCCAGTTTTGAATCCAGGATCTCCTTTCTCTGGGTCTGGCTCTCAACCCATTGAGTCACCTAACTATACCAGGACACATTCTTTAGAAGGATTATAGTTCTTATTTAGGAGTTTCTGCAATATTACAGGGCTCAATGGCATCTGTAAATAACATCTGGAAGATCTCACCTTCTATAGTGGATTCATCTTTGACTTGGACTCTTGAACTTTGTAGATCTCCTCCATGGCAATGGTGAACTCACTTGGCACATATTGGTCTCCTTATTTTATGCCTTATTTAATATCATGAGCAAAGGGTTAGCCAATGAGCCATCTTTGTTGCTTTGTTTTTCAAATATAGTGGGACCTGAACCCCGTGGAACACACATGGGGAGAGTACTTGAAGGGATCTGGTGGGGGGACACTGCTGTTTACTCCCTCCCCTTTCCATTACACAAAGATATCTTGTATGATTTTGACATATTTATGGTAGATACCTTCTTGGAGAGCCTTTAAAGGCAGTGTTTTGCTGAATCAAATCAAATACTTTTAAAAAATAGTCAACATACAATAAGCACAGTGGGATCCTAGGTTCTCTATATTTTTGGTCAATTGTGTGATGGCAAAGCTTTGGTCTCTTTTGAAATATGGCTATTGAAAGCCTGCGGGTTACCTTCTAATACCTTTATAAAGATTCCTTAATGTGCATGTAGATTATTCTCATAAATATTTTATATAGATAGGCAGGGTCAATAGGTACTGATATTCTCTTGGTGGCAATATATGTACGATTTTTTTCTTCCACATTTTTGTTATAGTCTCTTAAAGATACTTTGAAAATTAATCTCTCAATACCCTCTAGACTGGGTCATCACCAGTACCGGCCTCCTCTTTACTTAGTTTTGTCCAACCATTTTCCCTATCTCTGTTTTTTTCAGTGTTATTTTCACTTCCTTGGGCAGCACATTGATGACTGTGATTTCAGAGTCCAAATGTGATACCTCCACTGTCATTCATAGGGAAAAGAGTTCATGAAAATATCTGAAGATTTTAAAAATAAAATTGAAAGCTGCATGAGGGCTGACATTTTTCCATATCCCCATTGCTTGGTATGTTATAGACTCCTAAAATATATTTTTTGGTTGTCAATTTTTAATTTGCCATCATTAATGTTTCATGCTTAAATGACCTTAGGATAAACTTTTAGTTGAATCATTTGCTTTCTTTATAAACTAATTTTCCCCCTCTACTGCTTCTTATGCTTGTTGGGTAATACTGCTCTTAAGTGGGTAGTTAAGTGGCCCAATGGATAGAGTGTCACACCTGCAGTCAGGCTGAGTCACTTTCCTGAGTTCAAATCTGGCTTCTAGACACTTAATAACTGTGTGGCCCCAGGAAAGTCACTTATATTGTTTGCTTCAGTTCCTCTTCTGTAACATGAGCCAGAGGAGGAAATGGCAAACCACTCAAATATCTTTACTGAAAAAGCCCCCAAAATGAGGTAAAAAAGTATTGTAACTGACTGAAATGGCTTAACAACAAAACTGCTCTTTAACTTTGTGTTACCCTTCCTTATAAGATTTTACACATAAGTTCATATTCTAAACAAATATTGCCCTTGGTTCTATGGTTGGCAAGTAGGTCAAATGTTTTCTAACTTAGGTTTTGGGTTTTTCCATCTCTTTGTTATGATTATTGATTTACTGCAGTGAACCTTTGTATGAAATTGTTATAATTGGCATCAATGTCCTTTCTTCCATCCATTTCCCATTTTTTAATGTCAAAAATTTTCTTAAATGGGTCAAGTTGCTTGAATTTCATGCCATGTCTTTTTTCTTCTAGTTTTGTATTAATTTTGATCTTTGTTCCACCAAATGAGTAATTTAACTATGCACAGAAGTGGATTTCTAAATGACTCCCAAATTGATGAGTCATTTCCTGTATTAAAATATAATATTTTTTGGCTATGTAAAAAATGTTTATAGCTATAATTATATATTATGCCTAATATTAAATGTGTATAAAATTTGCCACATTTTAAAAATGAATGTTGACTAATGTCTAAAAAGGGAAAAGGAAATGAGTAAATTGATCAAATATACATATAAGTTTGTTTTTTGTTGCTGAAGCTGGTATTATTGAAGAAAAAGATTATACCTTAGATGCTGCTATTAGTAAATGAAAGTGGGGCTGCATTTCCATGAGTACATTTACATTTCATTGTTCTTAAAGTCTACACTAATGAATTAGGCTCAGTAAACACTTCCAATTAGGGCAGAGGGTCTTAATTGTATTTGTAGTCTGGTAAAGAGATATTAACTGCTTAAGTAATATGCTGATTGTTCTCCTGTGTGTCAGATATTTGTATCCCCCTTTGACCAAGAAATTAAGAGTATAGCTGAGAAGAAAGTCTGCAAGAAAGCATAGAAATCTAAAGTGATCCAAAGACCATTAAAAGCTGTGACTGCTTTGGAAGATGATAGTTCTCCCCTCAATATCCTCCTCTGCACCTCCTCACTCCAACACCCAAGAAGAGAGAAAACTGAAATATGTAAAGATAAGAAGTGTGTAAAACTCATCTTTGTGAGTTCAAACACATACTAGCTGTGTGACCCTGGGCAAATCCCTTCATCCTGTTTGCCTCAGTTTCCTCATCTGTAAAATGAGCTGGAGAAGGAGATGGGAAAATACCCTTGTATCTCTGCCAAGAAAACCCTAAATGAGGTCACAGAGAGTCAGACAATTGAAACAACTGAACAACAATAAAAAGCTGGGAGATGGTCACTGGCCTAAGGGCTTGCTGCCAAAATAAGATGTGTGGAAGCCAGTGTGGGCTACATTAGGACCTTGCTACTACCTCCTCTTGAGCCAGTTATGTGAGTTCTTTGTTCCTTAAGCTTGGGAAGCTCCCCACTTTGCTCTACACACCTTCATAGCATCTAGCTCTTAGACTAGTGGTTCCCAAACTTTTTTGGCCTACTGCCCCCTTTCCAGAAAAAATATTACTTATCCTAAGCCCCTTGAAATTAATTTTTTTTAATTTTTAATAGCAATTAATAGGAAAGATAAATGCACCTGTGGCCATCACCACTTCCCTGGGTGGCTGCAGCACCCACCAGGGGGTGGTGGTGCCCACTTTGGGAATCACTGTCTTAGACCCTTGATTACCCCTTAATAAGCTTTTGCCCCTTTGATTGGCATGAGATTTCAATTCTCTCCTTCAGGGAAGAGCAGAGGGGGACTGTCTTTTGCAGAGTAGACATAGTCTCTAATAGTACTTGGATGCGAATATCTGATGATTTTTATTTCATTCTGTAGTCATATATCTCAGTCTACACTATATTGGTATGGGAATTACTTATAACAAAGTAAAATAATTTAATTCATTGACTAAAATAATACACCTTCCAACTTTTGCCTTCATTAAAGTTTTTTTTAGTATGCAATATGACCTTTTATTGCAGTAATTGGTTTTACTTGATTTGGTCTTGAATTCACAAATTTTGGCATATGCTTTTTTTTAAATATATTTTTAAACCCTTAACTTCTGTGTATTAGTTCCTTGGTGGAAGAGTGGTAAGGGTAGGCAATGGGGGTCAAGTGACTTGCCCAGGGTCACACAGCTGGGAAGTGTCTGAGGCCAGATTTGAACC
Source organism: Gracilinanus agilis (assembly GCF_016433145.1). Taxonomy (NCBI): domain Eukaryota; kingdom Metazoa; phylum Chordata; class Mammalia; order Didelphimorphia; family Didelphidae; genus Gracilinanus; species Gracilinanus agilis. Next base: position 133,742,542 of record NC_058133.1, read on the forward strand.
TAGGACCTCCCGTCTCTAGGCCTGGCTCTCAATCCACTGAACTACCCAGCTCCCCCCTGGCATATACTTTTTTATTTGTCACTATGAAATTGCAATTACCCGAGAAAGAAACTCGTGACATTGAGAGGTAACCCATTCCACTTTTAGCAAGTTCTAATTTTTAGGGTGCTTTTTATTTTTTTAGGTTGGGCCTACCTCTCTGAACTTACACCCACTGCACCAAATTCTTCTACTTTGAGGTAAAAAAAAGACTAATCCTTCTTGGAGATAACTCCTTAATTACTTAAAGAGCAGATATCATATTCCTCTACTCCATTAATTTTTCAATTTTTCTCAATTCCTTCCAAAGGGCTGAGTACAATATCATGTGCATAATAAATGCATGATAAATGTTCCACTAACTACTTGGTGTCCATCCATCCACTCTTGGTTAGAGAATATTGAAATATAGTTGGCTCTCCTCTTCTTGACTCCCCTTTTACAAGGCATATATTATATATAGAAGTCCTCCTTTAAGCTTATTTTTTTGGAGTTCCTCCTTATGTATCCCTTCAGTAGAGAACCAGAGCATCACCTGACTTTTTGTTGTTCAATTGTTTTTCTGTTGTGTCCAACTCTTTGTGATCCCATCTGGGGTTTTTGTGGCAGAAAGACTGGAGTAGTTGCTATTTCCTCCTCCAGCTCATTTAACAAATGAGGAAACTGAGGCAAACAGGTCATATGACTAGTAAGTGTGTGAGGCCAGATTTGAACTTGGGAAAATGAGTTTTCCTCATTTCAAGCCTAGCGCTCTATCCACTGTGCCACTTAGTTACCTAACTTTAAGCAGTATGAATTGATAGATGTGGAACCTTTACATGACTATAAACAACTTGAGTGCAGGGATCATGCCTTATTATCTCTGTAACTCCCTCAAATCCCCAATTTCCTTCAAATATGGTTTAGATGCTATTTCCCACAAAGGGACTTTACTGATTTTTCCAGTTATTAGGACTCTCTCCCTTGAAATTGCAACTTTGAATGTATGAGAGGCAACATGATGTAGGGCAGCATTGGCAAAACTTTTTGAGACTGAGTGTCCAAACTGCACCTTCAAGCTGCCTGTGAGCCCCCCTGCATTACCCCAGAAGACGGAGGGAAGAAGTGCTTGCTTTGGGTGGTGGGACAGAGGAGTGGGACATGCAAAAAATGTCCTCAGGTACTGGTAAGAAGGAGGAACAGAGCAGCTCCCCAAGTGCTGGCTCTGCACCCATGCCAATACTTTGCCAACGCTGGTATAGGGGATAGAGAACCATCCTGAGAACCAGGAAGACCTAATATCAAGCCTTATCTCTGACACATGCAATCTGTGTCATTCTGTATATGCAGAGCCTGGGCTTGGTACTAGGGAAGAAATAAACATTAAAAAAGACATGGGCATAATTTAGAGAAAAGTGCACAGGATTTGATGTGAGAGGACCTGGGTTCAAATTCTTGCTATCCTGCTGAATACTTATATACTTATGTGACACTGAGTGAGTCACTGAGGCTCTCTCATCTCAGCTTCCTCATCTTTCAAAAGAGAAAATTGGACTAGAGGTCCCTTTCAGCTTGAACTCAATGGTCTTTGTCCATATGGGGTAGAAATTCTAGTAGGGGATCAGATGCATCTGTGAATTACTATCATACAGAATGATAGATGGATATCTCTAGGTGCTTAGTCAGCTGTTGCCATGGATAATAATGAGGCCGGTGGTAGTCTCCAGGTAAAAATAATTTATCAGAAGCTGGAGGGTGGAGCCATTCACACACAGGGAGGCATAGAGATATGCAGACATTTGAGAGAATTCTATCAAGCACTAATCCTTGTTGTTTACCTCAATAGGAAACCTCTGTGGCCAAACTCTCAGCAAGCATCTCTTTGTAGCTTCTATGATATTGCAGATTCTTGAAGAAACAATAATTAGGGACAGTTAGGTAACAGAGGATAGAGCATTAGGCTTGGACTCAAAGACCTGGGTTCAAATCTGACCTCAGACATCTCCTCGCTGTATGACCCTGGGCAAGTCACTTAATCTCCATTGCCTAGCCCTCGCCACTCTTCTGTCTTAGAACTGGAACTAAGAAAGAAGGTAAGGGTTTAAAAAAAGCAGCACAAATTATTAGAAACGGACCTTGCTTCTGCTTAAGAGGCTGTTGACCGTCTTTATTCTCTCCCTTTACAAACCCATTTTTCAGATGATCGATCTTGATTTATGTATTTATATTTATATATATTTATATATGTATTTATGGGGTATGTTGCCCCTACCTTCATAGGAGCTATTCTGTTGTGACTTCCACACCTCATTCCAAACAACTCACTGAGCCAGATCCCAATTGACCCAGGCTTCAACCCTGGGTAGCTTCAGGGAATAGTAAAATGTTTATGCACATAGAAATCCTTTTGTAATAAGAGTGATATTGGGTATGAACAGTATCTTTTAAGTGTTCTCAGAGACAAACACACCAAATCTCTGCTCTTCTAGTTAATTACTCGTTACTCTGTTAATTATCTCACTTGGTTCAAAAAGAATTTGGTAGGTATGAATAGAAATTAACCATAAAGCACTTAAAAAGGAAAAAAAATTTTTTGATCATTAATGGGTTCTGAGCTCCTACCCTGCTTTACCCTCTATTTCCATATTTTCTCTTCTTCACCTGAAACCTTGTAGATACAGATTTAGACAAGCGCTAATATTATTGACTATGTAGTTTATTAACAGTAACAAATTATGTAAAGACACATGTAAATATTTCAAGAGTGTGAGACCAACAGAGTTACCCATCACCAAGAGCTGTTACTGAAGACTCTTCCAGAACATTGAAACTTCAGTCTAATGATTCGATTATTTCAAGAAGACAATTAAAGTTTTTTAGGAATTCTCAGGATATTGTCCATAGTAAAATAATAGTTATACTTGATTCTCTCAAAGAAGAATTTAACTAAGTTTCTAGCAGATGCCTTCTCCATGCCAATTAACTCTCAAATCTTCTTAGGAAAGAATTACCCAATACTTTCCTAGTGCCTCACCTGGGCTCCTCCAAAGATGACAGTTGAGTATTAGTTCTCAAGATTCTATGCTCATCAGAGAATTGGAAATTGAGGGGATGTTCATCAATTGAGAAATAGCCGAGCAAGTTGTGGTATATAATTGAGATAGAACACTATTGGCCTATAAAAAATGATGAGCAGGGTGGTTTAAAAAAATCCTGGGAAAATTTATATGAACTCATGCAAAGTGCAGGGAGCAGAACCAGAAGAACATTGTATATAGAAATAGCAATGATTTAAGTATGATCAGTTGTGAAAAACTTAACTACTCCCGTCAAGACTGATTCCAAACTAAGTCCAGAGGATTTATGTTGAAAAATGCTATCTACCTTCAGAGAGAACTGATGAACTCTGAGTACAGATTTTGAAGCATACTTCTCTATTTTTCTCATGTGCATTTGCTTTTGCAACATGGCTAATATGGAAATATGTTCTGTATAATTTTACATGCATACTTGATATATTGCTTGCCTTGTAAGGAATAGAGAGAGGAAAGAGGAAGAGAATTTGGAACTCATAATTGCAAAAATAAGTTAAATTTTTGTACTTGTATTGAGTAATAATTAAATATAATATTAAAAAGATTCTATGCCTGTACTCTTTTAAATATACATTAAAATATCCAACTCTTGGTGAGCAAGACTTTTTAAGCTGGGACTATATACTGGAGAGAGATATGATTCAACTGTTTTGCAAAGTCCTGGGAAGAAAAGTTCATTCTTTATTGGCAGGACAAGGGATGAGTACAGGTTTCTTGGAGAACATAATATTTGAGCGGGAATTAAAGGATTGGTAGAATCTTTAAAAATAATAAATAGGGGAAATTATCAATGGGGCATCAGAATTCCAGGATTAGGAAGGAATATCAGCAAAGAAATGTAAGCAGAATTGGACATTTATAGTACAGGAAACCAAATAGTTCAGTTTAGATCAAGTAATAGTCCCCCTCAAATTTCATTTACTCAACTTACTGTCACTGATAGGTTGGGTTCCTGGGTATGTGTCTGTGCTTTCTCCTAGGGTTCTAGGATTAATCCATTTAGGGTCTATTCTAAATACTAGCCCATGAGCCCCCACCAATGTGCTACTCTTATTCAGCCAGTAGAGTGACTTTTTTGACAAAAGCATTTATTAAAATGGCATAGCTAGCAGTCATGCAAAGTGTTGCCCTCAGACATTAAAAGCACATTGTCCCATAAACACAACAGGAGTCTAGGAGATGGAAAGAGTGGACATGAATGTGCAGTACTTTAATCTGTACAAAGACCGAAGACCTAGGAAAAAGGTTCTCTTCTCTTTTTCCAGTTCTTTCAGGCTCAAAAGTACCTTTTATCCATAAGCCATTTCTAAAGGTGATTAGTTTCAGCTCAGTCATATTTATCTACTATACTGTTATGGGAATCTTATATAGGCAAGTGGTTTGGGCCAAAGGTGTGAATTCAATCCATGCCTATGAGGTATGGGGTAATTAGTTTCAAATCAGTCATTTTTCCTTCCCATATTCCTTTGAGAATCTCCTTTGGGTGAGTGACTAGGGACAAACTTATGAATTCAGTCTCAAAGAAGAATGTAACTAAATTGGTGGCATATTCATCAGTTTTCTGTTCTTTTCATATGTAGTTAAGGTATTCAATTCATGCTATGTTTTGCATTTCAAGGCTTTCCCTTTTACCTTTTATTGCCAGTCTTTAAACCTCTTCAGATGTTCAGTCATGCATATATGAAGAGTAATGGTATGAAGTAAGGCTAGAAACTTGTACAATGACAGATTTTGGAGGACTTTGAATGTAGGGCTAAGGAATAATAGGGGACAATGGTAGATGTTTGAGCAGAATTACAAGTCATGGTTCCAATAAAATAATTAAATTTGATGATTTTTATCTTTAAATACTATGACCTTTTATTGACTAAATGGTGTTGGAAGCTGTGTTCTGCTCATGGTGAAGAAGATGGAGATGGAAGTATTCTGTTTGCACTGCTTTCTCCATTGATAACTGGATTTTGGGTAAGATTCAATTTCTAGACACACCCATAGTATGGAATGGTGACTTTGCAAAATTTTTTTACTCAGTGTCCTTGAAGTAAAACTACTTCCCATCCACCCAACAAAAATAAAGAAGAAATCTTCCTAAAATACAGGAATTTGCCAGAGAGTCTGGGGGATTCCTGGAAACTCAGGAAAATCAGCAAGCTTTGAGTTTCTTTTGAGGTGATAATGATAGACTATAGCTTCTGAAGAGGAGACTCATGATAGGCTTTTCATTTATCTTTCTAATGGAGATCAATGGGATGGCACATTTAGTGCTATCAGGAAACATTAATATCATCCTGGAATCCATTCCAAGTACAAATGGAAGAGGCAGGACCTTCTGCCAAGAACCAGAGCAGAAACACTACTTGAATTTGGCCTATGAGGGTTAGCCACACCCAGGAAATTGTTGAGTCCCACTATTTTTCATAGAATTTCAAAATCTTAGCTTTGGAAGATCTCAGATTTCTCTCTAGTGGAGGCCATGCTTGAATATCAAGATTTGGACAATTCTTTTAGAATGTTTTCCTTACTTGTAGCCTAAATTGGTCTCTCTTTAACTCTTCTCCATTAATCCTAGTTCTTTCCTTTGTAGCAAAGTAGAAAAATACAAACTGTCTTTTGTATAATAGACTTTCAAATACTGGAAGATAGCTATGATGTTTTACTTAAACTATTCTTTTTATAGTCTAAGTAAGTTTCATCAAGTGATCTTTACATAGAATCTTCACATCATCTTCTGGACCAACTCTAATTTACCAATATGCTTACAAAAATCTAGAGGTGACAATAATATTCCAGATGTAGTTTAACCAGGGCAGAGTAGGACTATCACTTTTTTTTTTACTCTGGAAAGCATACCTTTCTTAATGGAGGTAAAAGGGAGCCTGCCTTGAGTTTTTTTTTAGGGCTTGGAGACTTAGATCTTTAGGTCCTCCTACCTACTCTAATTCTTCCTTTACTCTGCTTAGTATTTCCATAAGAAGGTCAAATAACTACAGGCTTCAGGGAGCCTGACTTCCACTCCACATAAAGAATATATTTCTATTTTCATTTAATCACAGAATTGGAAAGTTGGAAGAGAACTCAGTGGTTGTCTAGACTAATTCATCTGTAAAAAGCATATCTATTATAATATACCCCATACATAATCCTCTAGCTTCTACTTGAAGACTCCCTAAGAGAGGGAACCCACAAATTCTCAGGGCAGCTCATTTCACTCTTGGACAGCTTTAACTAGGAATTTCCCCCCCTGAAACCAAGTCCTGAACTTGCTTATTTAGATCCTCTATTTAATATTCTAGCGCTAAAGGGAATACATATAATCCTGCCTTCACATAATGTTTCAGCATGTTCTTCCGGTGACTTCTTATCCAGGCATAACAGATTCAATTTCTTCAACTAGCCCTCATATGACATAGGCTCGAGATCCTCCAACCTTGTAGCCTTCTTCAAGACATTCTCCAGTTATCAATATCCTTAAATTATGACACCAAAAACTGAACACAACACTTCAGTTAAAGTTTGAAAAGGGCAAGGAAAATTAAGATTTGTATTGTTCAGTTGTTTTTCAGTTGTGCCCGACTCTTTGTGGCCTCATTTAAAATTTTCTTGACTAGAGTGGCTTGCAGATGAGGAAGCTGAGGCAAATAGGGTTAAGGGACTTGCCTAGGGTAACATAGCTAGTAAGTGACTCAGGCCAGATCTGAGCTCAAATCTTCTTGATTCCAGGCTTGGCACTCTTTCTACAGTGTCACCTAGCTGCCTACAACTTCTCTATATAGAAAACCTGATATTTACCTATTTGATCATAACTTCTAATCCCTCTACCCATCAATACCTTTTTAGACCATAGCTCTGCTCTTACTTTGTTTTTTTCCCCTTTTCTAATCTCAAACCAATAGTTAACCATTTCAACTCTACATTCTCTTTGTTTTTGAATTTCTTGCCCCTTCAACCTTTTCGCAGTTATCTCTTGCTAAACTTCAGCCCCAAATTACTCCCACTATTTATCTTCTCTCTCACTTGAGGCACTAAAAAGTCTCTGTGACTTTTTTTAGAGATGAAAAGGTCTGACTAGGTGATACATTACAAACTCATATTAACCTCCACTTGGCTCTCACTGCAACAAAGCATTCCTTCTATTACTGCTTAACTGATTCCCTATCTCACGCCGCAGAAAAGCTATTCCAAAACATTTTTTTCCCTCATGCCTCTCATTCTTCTCCTCCCGTTCTTTTAGCTGTAAACTTCAGATTTTACTTTATCTGGCAATGTGAGACCATTTGCCACCAGCTCTCTCTTATCCCATTCTCTTCATCTAAAATCCCTTGACATCATCTCCCATTCCTTCTTTTCCCCAGTCTCAGAAAGAAGTGGGTTTTTCCTTGTCAAGGCTAAGCCTCGTATATATACTTGGCATATAGTAAGGACTAAATAAATGCTCTCTTTTCATTTCCTTCTTTCTTCCCATAAACCCGTCCCCTCCTGTCTTCTCCAGAAGATTGCATAGTCATCTCTTTTGAATTGTCAGGCTCTCCCTAGTTACCAATTACTTCCTTGCTTCCTTCAACTATAACTCCCTGAGCTTTATATGTATATATTTTGTAGAGGTTAAAATTAAGGTTGTAGTGAAAATAAGAGAATGTGGAAATGCCAAAATTAATATATCTCAAGGGAAAATGACTTTTTATCAGTTTTATTTACAAAATAGAGGGAAAGAGTGAAAGGAGAGGAATGTAAAAGAGGGCAGAGTGAGAAGTCTGGTTTGCTTCAACACCTAGCTGTACTCTGGCAGGGCTCCAGAAGCCCTAGCTGGAGGACCTAGAGGTAAATTAAGGAAGGGTTTCACCCACGTGGCCTCCTCTGAGAGGGAGGCCCATCTGGTGTTAATCTCTCCAGAAGTCAGGAAAGGAAGGTCAGCTTTTTCCAGTCACCAATCCAAAGTCCAAGGGGAGAAGATCTCAGAGAAGTCTTACCAAATCTTGATCTAGATTTTACCAAATCACATCTAGAGTCCCAAGGTCCATGTTGAAGAAGATGATCCTCTTCTGGCCTCGACAGCCTCGAAAGAGCTTGAAGACGGAAGTTGCAGCCACTTTTAAAGATTCTTCTTTACATCACTTCCTATTCCTTCCTCTACTTTATGGGGACCAATTATAGTCTTTAAATTTGCTTATGACTGCCCAAAGGGTAGTCAGTCATTTCTGAGTTGTCACCCACTTTAGCAAGTGGGTTGTGGACCTCTCCCACAGACTTTAAGTAGAAAGCAGAGAGAGAGTCTTGAGGTGAGACTCTCTTCTAGCTCCTCTCCTGCCAAATATACACTGATGAGACTTCGAGGGGATGTTTCAGTTATGATCTTTTGATTTTTCTTTTCAGTTTGGTGTATTCTGCTTTTCATAACTTCCAGCAGGCCAATTCTGGCCTTCAGTTTGTTTATTGTTTTACTTGATTTCTGGGCTTCTTTTTCAAAGTGGGAGATTCTGTTTTTTAAACTGTTATTTTTTTTTTAACTATTTCCCACTTTTATTGTCAAGTTTCTTCTATGTTTCTCACTTGGTTCATCATCTCAAATCTGAGCTCCTCAAGAGCTTGTGACCAATTTCCATTTTATTGGGAAGGTTTGCATGTGTTTGCTTGGTTTGCATGTGTTTGCTTGTTTGTCATCCTCATCTATCTCCTCTATAATTTGGAGTTTTCCTCCACAGAAATTATCCAGAGTCAGAGGCACTTTTTCTTTTTTTTTCTTTTCTTTTTTTTGGTAGTTGTAGATTGTATATTTTGGGTGTTGGTGGCCATGATTTTTCTTCCTTTCCCAGTCAGAAGTTTGAGTGAGGAGAACAGGCTCTCTGTGTATTGTGCTACAGAGCTGTTTTTGCCTGAGGCTATTTTTCAGTTTCTGCTACATCCACTGTGCACAGCCCCTCTCTGCCCTAACTCTGCACTCAATCTCCGTGCTCCTCAGCATCCTGGGGTCCCAAATCTCGCTGCTCTCTGGAGTAAGTCTGTGGTCTCCTCAGTCAGCCCCGAGAACCTAGCATTTACTCCATGCTCACTCTGACTCTGGCTCTGGTGCCATAGGTGGAGTGGGGGAGGGATGATGAGCTTGTGAGTAATTTTACCCCCTTGTAGCATGGAAATGCCCAAACCCCGCATATCTTCAAGGCTGCACCCTATGGAAGAGCCCCTTCACTCATCTGATTTTGGTTTTTGTCCTTTTGTGGTGCTTTACATTAGTAGGTGGTGAAGAGAGAAAGTCTGTTGTCTCTACTCTGTGGCCATTTTGCCCTCTAAGTATTCTTGTTTTTTTTAAGTGTTATAATGGCCCCATTTTCCCCACCGCTATTGCTAACTACCCTCTCCATGACTCCCATCTCCAACAAACCAGTAGTAAATAAGGGAAGAAATTCCTTGAAACATGTAGACATTCTATAACTGGTTCTGGTTAGCTAAGCATATGTGGAAGAAAAAATTCTTTGGCTGCAGAGCATTCCAAAAAACTGGTTGGTTTCAGCTCTCTCCACTTTTCCCTCACTGTCTTTTGGCTTCATTTGGTGACTAGTTCAGAGCATCTTGTGACAGATCATGGCAATCTTGGGAATTCCAAAATGTTGGGAGAGTCAAACTTAAGAATCCAGGAATCAGAGACCAGGCAGTCATTGATGCCCCAAAGACCTTTGGGAATTGCTTTCAGGACTCAAGCCCAGCACCAGCTGAGATGTAGACTCATTTGGTAGTCCTGATTGTTAGATTTTCCTTGTTGATGAACTCTGCCCTGAGTTTTTTTTGTTCCTCCAGAACATATCCCTGATATGACCTGATTTGTAGCATGGTATCTCCTCTGTTGTTGGGGACTTGATTTCAACTAGCTCTCATATATCTGAAGAAAGTAGTAGGTGGAGGCCCCAGTTTTTGATTGTAGATATGAAATTGATTTTTATGCATTTTATGCAATTATAATAATCAAAAGGACAACCTAAAGGAAAGGGAAATTGGGAAAGAAGTTTGGACACTTCCTCATCAATTCTTTCAGCCACTCAAGGAAGCAGAATCCTGGCCCAAGATTCTTAACACTGATAATTTTATGGTACCTACATAATAAAGATGAACCTTAGGTAATACTTTTTTATTCTCCCTTTAAAAACATTTACTAGCACACTAATGAGAACAACCAAATTAGAAAAAATCTGCTTTGAAAATTTCAAAAGAATTTATTTTAAGTGACCTTAGGGGCTGAGAAAACATTCTCTTTTATGGCCTTATGATGGTTAACTACACAACCCTGAATAAAATTAAAAAAAATACCAACTCAATTGTAATCCAAATGTATGATATTTAGCAACTAAATTAACTTCACAAGATTGAACTTTAATTTACAGATCTCTACCCTCTCACTGCTGAAAGATAGAGGTAGGACACATGAGAGACATTTTATAACAAAGTCAAGAGAAGAGGCCAGTGTCTGAATTTGTTGCAAGATGCATTCATTCTTGTTTTGTGTTCAGTGAAAGTAGACAATAGCAGATGCAAAACTTTGGAAAGTTTGCTAGTTGGTCTGACTCAGTTCTGTCCCTGCCAAAATTGCTGGGAAAAAAGTTTTTTCTTTATAGATGCAATGTTATTTTAGAAAGATCAGAAAATCTCCAAATTTTCCTAATTACTTCTTTCACCTGCTCCCTGCTGTCTTGAAATTCCTTTTAAGATATGACAAATCTTTAACCTTCACGATTTTAATTGGCTAAAATGGAAATTCAGCAGGGGACAAAATATCCTGTCCTACTTCTCATATCTTGGTGTGAATTTAACTGTGGTATGCTAGAAAGAACTTTGTATTTGCAATCAGAAGACCTGTAAATATATATTTATCTTGGTATCTGTTGAATTCAGAAATTATCCCTATGTACCCAGATATTATCCCTATGTACTCAGATGGCTATAACAGCCAGTAATGCCATCAAGACTCACTACTCTTAAGGAGAATTTCTATTCTGATAGGTCTGTGAGTTAAGTGTATAATTTGTTAAGTGTATGTGGTCTTGCTGGGGCCAAGTAGATATCAATCATCTTTATTTTAGTAAGACACTATGTCACTTCAGTATGTCACTTCAGGTCTGCCTTGAAAAAGCATTTGCCCTAACCCACTAGTTGTAATTTTTTTTAAATCTCAGGACCCCTTTATATTCTTTTCTTAAAAAGCAATTAGAAATTTTTTTGAAATTTAGAATATCTTTCCATGGTTACATGATTCATGATTTCCCTCCTTTCCCCCTTCCTCCCAGAACTGATATGCAGTACCACTGGGTTATACATGTATCATTATTCAAAATCTATTTCCTTGTGCATCGGCTATGGTGGTGGTGGTGGTGGTGGAGGGGAGAGAAAGAACATGAATCATGTAACCATGGAAAATTTTTCTAAAAAAATCTATTGCCATGTCATCTATATTTGCAGTAAAGTGATCTTTTAAACATCAAAACCCTAATCAAATCCATATTGAACTATGTGATCAATCATATGTTTTTCTTCTGTGTTTCTGCTCCCACAGTTCTTTCTCTGGATGTTTTTTCATATAAGTTTCATATAAGTTCCTCTGCATTGTCCTGGGTCATTGCATTGCTGCTAGTAGAAAAGTCTATTACATTTGATTGTACCTTATTGTATCAGTCTCTGTGCATAATGTTCTTCTGGTTCTGCTCCTTTAGCTCTGCATCAATTCCTGGAGGTCTTTCCAGTTCACATAGAAATCCTCTAGTTCATCATTCCTTTCAGCACAATAGTATTCCATCACCATCAGATACCACAATTTGTTCAGCCATTCCTCAATCAATGGATACCCCCTCATTTTCCAATTTTTTGCCACCACAAAGAGCACGACTATAAATATTTTTGTACAAGTCTTTTTTCTTATTATCCTTTTGGGATACAAACCCAGCAGTGGTATGGCTGAGTCAAAGGCCCGGCAGTCTTTTAAAGCCCTTTGGGCATAGTTCCAAATTGCCCTCCAGGATGGTTGGACCAATTTACAGCTCTACCAGCAGTGATTTAGTGTTCCAATTTTGCCACATCCCCTCTAACATTGATCACTTCCCTTTGCTGCCATATTGGCCAGGCTGCTAGGTATAAGGTGGTACCTCAGAGTTGTTCTAATTTGCATTTCTCTAATCAGGAGGGAGTTAGAACACTTTTTCATATGCTTATTGATAGTTTTGATTTCTTCATGTGAAAACTGCCTATTCATAACCCTTGGACATTTGTTGATTGAGGAATAGATTGATTTTTTGGAAATTTGACTTAGTTCTTTATATATTTGGGAAATTAAACCTTTGTCAGAGTTTTGTTATAAAAATGTTCTCTAGTTTGTTGTTTTCCTTCTAATTTTGGTTGCATTGGTTCTTTTTGTACAAAAACTTTCAAATTTGATATAAACAAAGTCATTAATTTTACATTTTTTAATGTTTTCTATCTCTTGCTTGGTTCTAAATTCCCTCCTTTCCCACAGCTCAGACAAGTATACTATTCTGTCTTCACCTAATTTATTTATGATTTCACTCTTTATATCCAAGTCATTTACCTACACATTTTTAATTTATCTTGGCATAGGGTAAACGATGTTGATCTAAACCTAATTTTTCCCATACTGTTTTCCAATTTTCCTAGCAGTTTTTGTCAAATAGTGAATTCTTGTCACAAAAGCCGGGATCCTTGGGCTTATTGAACGCTAGCTTTCTGTGGTCATATATCCGTAGTCTATTCCATTGATCCACCCTTCTGTCTCTTAGCCTGTGCCATATTGTTTTGATGACCACTGCAATTAAAGCCATTATTAGTAATTATTTTGCACTAATATATGCCAACAACCAACACTCTATATGGAATTAATATTTATAAAATATTAATTGCCCAGATTAACAAAAGAAGAAATAGAATACTCTGCCTTAGAAAAAAGAAATTGAAAAGCCACAAATGAGCTCTCTAAGAAAGAATCCCCAGATTTATGTGAATTCTATCAAATACTTAAAGTACAATTAATCCCAATAATAAATTATTAGAAAAATAAGTAAAGAGTCCTACCAAATTCCTTTTATAATACAAATATGGGTTTGATACCTAAACCAAGGAGAGTAAAAACAGAGAAAGAAAGCTAAAATTCAATTTCCCTTATGAATACCAATGTAAAAATTTTAAATAAAGTAGAAACAAAGAAACTTCTTAATAAATCAAAAAGACTAAATATGACCAGGATAGCTTTATCCCAGGAAGATGGGTCTGATTCACTATTAAGAAAATGATAAGTAAAAATGCTGGTATCCATAACAAAAACATAAAAATATTATTTCAATAGATGCAGAAAAAGCTTTCTATAAAATATAATTTTCATTGTTATTAAAAAATGATGAAGTACAGGAACGTAATTCCATGACAATCCCAGAAACTCATTATGAAAAATGCCATTTTCCTCCAGAGAAAGAACTGATGAAATCTGAATACAGTCTAAAACATACCATATTTCACTTACCCCCCCCCCTTTTTAAAGATCTCTTCCATAAAATAACTAATATCAAAAAAAGTTTTACATAACTGCACATGTAAAATCAATATTAGATTACTTACCATCTCAGGGACTGGGGAATGTTGAGAAAGAGTTAATAAATGAATGAAAACAATAGAGCCAAACTATTTGGAATTCAAAACTTTAAAAAACGAATGTTAGAAATTGTTTTTACATGTAATTATGGAAAAATAAAAAATTTTGGTCATGGTTTGAGACATATACTACTTATGATTTTACACATGATTTACAACAGATTTTATCTGTTATGGAAGTAAACAAATAGATTTTCTAATAAAAACAGGGAAAGGATGTCTTTTTTCATAATTATTATTTAACATTGTAGTAGAAATGCAAGATATAGCAATCATCTTTTCTTATAGGAATACAAATCATTTGAACATATTGAGTCCCTTAAAAAAAGTTTGGTTTTCCCCCCCCTTTCTTAATTACCTTTAGGTGATTCTCTTGATTTCTGTGTTTTGCCATCAAATTTTCTGTTAAAGTCAAGTTTTTTCTTTAGGAATGCTTGGAAGTCTTCTTTTTTTATTAAATCATTATACTTTCCTCTGCAATAATATAGTCAATTTTTCTGGGCAGTTGATTCTTGGTTGTAGACCCAGTTCCCTTGCTTTCTGAAATATCATATTCCATACCTTCCAGTCCTTCAGTGTGGATGCAGCCAGGTCCTGTGTTTTCCTAACTGTGGTGCCATGGTATCTGAATGGTTTTTTCTTAGCAGTTTGTAGTATCTTTTCCTTAGTCTGGTAGTTCTTGAATTTAGCTATAAAATTTCTGGGTATTGTCAGATGGGGATTAAATGCAGGAAACAATCTGTGGACTCTTTCAGTCTCCACTTTTCCCCTCTTGTTCAAGAACGTTAGGGCAGCTTTCTTGGATAATTTTATGTATAATGATGCCCAAGTTTTTTCTTTTGTCATGATTTTTCTGTAGTTGAGTAATTCTTAAATTGTCTCTTCTGGATCTATTTCCCAGGTCTGTAGTTTTATCAATGAGATATTTCATATTTTCCTCAATTTTTTTCATTTTTTTGATTTTGTTATATAGACTTTTGCTGCCTTGGGAAACCGTTTGCTTCTAGTTGTTGCATTCTAATTTTTAAATACTGAATTTTATCCCTGGCTTTTTGGTCATCCTTCTTCTGGTCTGTTTTGTAGGTCATCTTTCACTTTCTTTGCCTTGTTTTCAAGCTGGTCAAATTTGACTTTCAAGACACTATTTTCTTGTTTTAGTTCATGTGCCTCTGTTTATAGATGATTTATTTCACTTTTTGAGTTCTTTCCCCAATTGTCTTCAGTCTCTCTTAATTGTTTTTTGAATTGTGTTTTGAGTGTTTCCAAAGCCAGAGTCCAATTCACTGGAGTTTCTGTGTTTTTTCTTCGTGTTCCTTGGTCCTCCTCTGTTCCATTTGTTCTTTATTCATTACCTGAATAGAAGCTGTTGATTGTAATTTCTTTTTTATTTTTCTGTTGTTTACTCATATTTTTTCCTTCTTTCCCCTCTGTCATTGGCTGTAATCTTGCTCCTCTGATTATTTTCTGGATCTGTGGGTTTGGGCTATTCTGTCCTGAAGGGGCTTCTTCTCTGCTCTGCTGATTGACTAGACTCTCCTTTATACTCTTAAAAACTATTGAGGGCCCTAGAGAGCTTTTCTTTATGTGGCTTATATTTATTAATGTTTACCAATATTTAATGTGTTAATTCATTAAAATAACAATAAACACATCACATAGTAATATAATATTCACAATGAAAAATAACTACATTTTTCAAAACAAAAACAAATTAGTGAGAAGAGAAAAATATTGTGCATATTTTCACAAATCTCTTTAATGTTTGGCATTAGAAGACAGCTGGATTCTCATATTATCTTCCATATTCAATTTTTGTAATATGTTGTTTTGCTTGACATTATATAAAGAAAATCTAGCCTTATACCCTTAAGTAGTTGGAAAAGGTAGGAGCATTTTAATAGCAAATAATGTTTTAGTGTTATTATGAGAGTAGTTTTGACCTCCCAGAATCATGAACAGGATCTTGGGGAATCCACAGGTATCTGAGGACTATATCTAGAAAACTGTTGCCCCAAACTATAGAAATTTGGCAGGTATTTTAATTATCCTATCTCTACTGTACCATTATAAGAATGTATTTCAGAGGTTTAAGTAAGATTTAAACATGTATTTAATATGTATGTATATATTTTTTCTTAAAATGTTCTGAATTAGTTTCATATAACTTCTGATATACTTAATAATATATTCTTAATTCTTATTTGAGATATGTCTTGGCTATAACTCAAATTATTTATAGGAGGAACATGGCATAAGTATTTCTGGAAAGAAAATCTACAACTTCTGTAAGTACTGTTGATTTTATTTTTCTTTTTAAATGAAAATTCTATATAAGAATAAAATCAGCTACTTAACAATCTATGAGATCAATCACTCAACTTTTCTGGATGTCACTTTACCCATCTGTAAAATGAACTCATATGGCTAAATGATCTCTGAGGAACATTTTAACCTGAAGTTCCAGTTACTAATACTAGTAGACCTGAGAATCGATTTGTTGAGGAAAGATGTAAAGAATTTGAGTATACTGGGAGATTAAGGATAAAGGCTAAGGCTATGGGAAGAAGAACTCTTTGGGGCTTTTTCCTATGTTCTGTGGTCTTTACCTTCACTCTTCCCAGCCTACTTGAGCCTTTGATCCCAGAGACCTGGGAAAGCCATTCACTCTCAGCCTTCCACAGCTCAAGCATCTAACTCCTTGGTACCTCAGTTGCTCCTTTCCTCAGACTGGTGGGGTGGAATCCTATTGAAAAGTGGAGTAAGTTATTTTAATTAAAATTCTCAAAAATGAAAAGAATCCAAATTAGCAGTTTGGAGCCTTGATCAATACCAGCTGTGTTAGTGACGTAAGAAAAAAAATCACAAATACAAAGGAAAGTTTTTCTTAAATTGTTCTTAAGAACGGAAGAGTCCTGAAGTAAAACTAATGTCACAGGTCTCCAGGCCAACAAATAACTGTCAGACTAATCTTGTTTCTTTGCTCCTTCAACATGGGAACAAGCACTGAATGACTCATGCTCCAAGTAGATAGCCCATTCACAGCAATAATCATGTCACCACACTTTAATCTTCCATCATGGTAAGCTGGGGTCCCAAGGATGATTGTTTTTTTTTAAACCCTTACCTTCCGTCTTGGAGTCAATACTGTGTATTGGCTCCAAGGCAGAAGAGTGGTAAGGGCTAGGCAATGGGGGTCAAGTGACTTGCCCAGGGTCACACAGCTGGGAAGTGTCTGAGGTCAGATTTGAACCTAGGACCTCCCGTCTCTAGGCCTGAAAAGAATGATTGTTTTAATGAAAAAAGATTGATCCATGTGGTTTTCTCCATACCTGCTAGCAATGCTAAAAGCTCAACTTCCCTAAATTGCTTTTTTTTGTAGAATGACATCATGGAAGCAATGAAGAACACTTGGAAATCCAATCCACATGATACATGATGGTGACTAACTGGCATCATACTCTTCTATTGATTGTACTTGGCTACTCTTCATTAACCTGGGCATTTTCTTCAGCAGTTTGGACTTCTAGTGCCTTGAGGGTGATGGGAGGAAGCAGAACTGACTTTCAATACAGCAACTGCCTTACTATGACTTAAGTCAGTCAAGTCAATGCCATTGATGTTCAGCAATACTTCATCTCACTTAATTCTGTGATCTCTTACAAGGCAGCCCTATATTTATTTACTAATCAACATTTGGATCACAATTTGATCTTCCCAGTTGGTTTATTTCTTGGAAAAATAAACATTGGATGCATAATATATCTATTGATTATGCTGGGTATGACTGGGTGCAGTGACTCCTTGTCTATTTTGAGCAAAGGAATGTAAAAATTTCCCATTATTTCAGGCTCATAGTCCATTTAGTTTAGTTTTCTCTTATTTCCAACAGAGACTTTAAGGAATAGACTGTTTTTAAAAAATGTTTAAGTACTTTTGTTTATTTTTTATAAAGATGTTTTATTTTTCCCTATTAGAGAATGTACTGTTGATGACAAAGTTTTATAAAGATTAAATATGCTTGTTTCTTTTTTTAGAATGTAAGCTCCCTTTTATCTCTAAAAGGGAAGAAAAGAACCTACTTGTATAAAAATATTTATAGCACTTATTTTTGTGGTAGTAAAGAATTGGAAATTGAGAGATGCCAATCAATTGAGAAATCTGAACAAATTGTGGTATATGTAATGGAATACTATTGTGCTGTAAGAAATGATGAGCGGGATGGTTTTAAAAAGCGTGAAATACTTATACTTATATGAATTGATACAAAATGAAGAGAGCAGAACTGGGAGAACATTGTACACAGTAACAACAATATTGTATGATGAACATTTTTGAATGACCTTGCTATTCTCACCAATACAGTGATCCAAGACAATCCCAAAGACTCATGATAAAAAAATAACATCTGCCTCCAGAGAAAGAGTGGATGGAGAGAGACTAAAACATACTACATTTCACTTTTTATTATTATTTTTTGTTTGACATCTCTTTCACAAAATGACATATGGAAAAACCATTTTACATGGTCACACATATAAAATCTTTATTAGATTGCTTACCATCTCAGTGAAGGGTAGGAGAGGGAGAGAATTTCAAACTCAAAACTAAAAGAGAGGAAAAAAAAGAATGTGTTCTTCTTAATGGCAAGAACTGTCTTATTTACTTGTATTTGTATCCCTAGAGCTTAGTGTAGTACCTGTCATTCAGTAAAGATGCTGGATAAATGTTCTTATCTAGCTAATGATTGTGAAGGTTATTTATCAGTGCATGTACTTTTTAAGTTCATTTCGGTTCATGTAAATATAGTTTCCCCTCTGGAGTAACTCTGGGTAAATAACAAAGGACCATGGAGTTGACTGCTTTACTAGAGAATAATATTATTCTTTGGTTTCTTCCATTTTATTTAAGATGACTAATTTTTGTTTAACAAATAATCACTTCCTCTCTCTGGGAATTCTGTTTCCTCATCTACAAAAGGAGGGAGTTGCAATAAGTGGCTTTTGTGATTCCTTTTAACTCCTAAATCTATGATATTTAATTCCTATAACTATATCCCAGGTTCCCTTCCAACTCTAAAGTCAATCAATAACTGCTTATTGATGGATTAAAATCCTCTGATCTTTAGAATTACATCCAGAGAGTTATAAAACTGTGTATCCTCTTAGACTCTGCAATGCCATTGCTGGATCTATTTCTCAAGGAGATCAGGGGAAAAGGAAAAGAACTTATATGTTCCAAAATATTTATAGTAGCTCACTTTGCAGTGACAAAGAACTGGAAATTGAGGGGATGCCCATCAATTGGGGAATGGCTTAGCAAATTATGGTATATAATTATGAAGGAATACTACTGCACCATAAGAAATGATGAGTAGGCTAATTTAAAAAACTTTGGAAAGAACTCCACTGGATAATGAACAGTGAAATGAATAGAACCAAAAAGAACATTATGCAAAGCTACAGATTTAATACTTGAAGAATAAATTGTGAATGTTCCCTCTTGTGAATGAACTAAAAAAATGGAAACATGAAAGACATAATTTATATATACATATCCATCTCCTAGAAGATACCTTCTATGATGTGGGGAGAGGAGAGGCTGAGTCACTTGTAAATAGATTCTATTTAAAAAAGAGGGAAAAAATCCTCTGATTATGTCATTTTATGAACTTTACTACCAGTTCCCTTAATTTAGGACCCACCCACTTATATATTGAATGGAGAACAGGACTTAAAGTCCAGTCTCTCTTTGGGGGCCTTCATTACCTGATCCCAACCTCTCTTTTTAGTCTTATTACCCTTATTCCTTTTCCGTATACTCTATGGTTTAGTCAAATAGATCTCATTTCTCACCTCTAAGCCTTTGTAATGGAATGCACTCCTGAGTGGAATGTATTTCCTTCTCCCTTCTGCTATCTCAGACTTCCTAGTTTCCTTCATGATTCAAGTACCACCTCCTATACAAAGACTTTCCTCTGGTTTTTAGTTTCTTCACCTTCCATGATCCTGTTGTTTTTCCCAATAATAATATCTATCATTCATATAATACTTGAGAGTTTATAAAGCACTTCCCATGGATCATTTCATTTAATCCTCTCAACTCTGGAAGGTAAGTTTCATAGTCATTTTAGAGATGAGAATCCAAGGCTGAGAGACTTTAACTGACTTGCCCAGGGTCACATAGCTCATAAATGTCCAAGACAGCATGGATCAGGGACTGTTTCTCTTTTGTCTATATATCCTTAATCAATCAAGCATTTATCAGTCACCTGCTATATATCAGACACTGTACTATTCATTGGTAATAGAAATGCAAAGAATGAAACAGTTTTTGCTTTTTATTTTTATCTCTTAGCATGGTTCCTGGCATATAGTTGTTTTTTTTAAACTTTTACCTTCTGTCTTAGAATCAATATTGTGTATTGGTTCCAAAGCAGAAGAGTGGAAAAGGCTAGGCAATGGGGGTTAAGTGACTTGCCCAGGGTTACCCAGCTAGGAAGTGTCTGAGGTCAAATTTGAACCCAGGACCTCCTTTCTCTAGAATTGGCTCTCTATCCACTGAACCATCTAGCTGCCCCTGGGTAGTAGTCTATTAATGAAAATTCATTGATGGATTGATGGATTGACCTTTAAGGCTGAGAAGGATTGCATAACTAACCTATTGTCTGAAAGCAGAGACATAACTTGTCTACAGAAAAACTGGCCTGTGTCATAAATGCAGAGAACGAGGCAGATAAAAATAATCCGTGCTCATTACCAGGTTCTCTGCCCTATTTAGCTGGCTGGAAAAGCTAGGATAAGTTTTGCTCAAGTGTAAATAGCCTACCGGGCAAGAAACCACCCAGTTGGAGGTTAATGAGCAGGCCAAGAGAGACGAGTCATATCATATCAGGCTAAGAGACTCAGCAATTTATATAAATCAAGGCTTGGCCTGGCCTATGGAAATCTGGGAGTTGCATAAGAGTATTCAATAGGGTGCTTTGTCCCTCAACATAAGAGGACTCTTATTAATGAAGTATCTATAGACATGGATCTCGACTGAGGATTCTTTATGACCACGTTGGCAGCATGTAATTGTGTGAATTTGATATAAACTGTATCCTCTTATTCCATTTGAAAACCCATTCTTGGCAGGGCACTAGAGGTCTGGTGACGCCCTGGCTTCCAGAAAGAGGCTGGCAGAAGATCCTGTGTGACAAGACTCAGATTTGGACTGAGATTAAGTCTGGCCAGTCAGAGAGTCCCAGAAGGAGTGGCGAAAATTGGTTTTATAAGAGAGTGACACAGGAAATCCTCCCTCTTCCTTCTCTGGAGTATTTAATGCTTGGCAAGCACTAGCTTGTCTCATGGCCAGTCAGTCACTTGGAGCTTGAGTGAGGAAGTGGTGGTTTTTAGTTAGGCACAGCCTAATTCTCTCTCTCTCTCTCTCTCTCTCTCTCTCTCTCTCTCTCTCTCTCTCTCTCTCTCTCTCT
>NC_058133.1:133764104-133838088 GCF_016433145.1 Gracilinanus agilis
CTCTCTCTCTCTCTCTCTCTCTCTCTCTTTCTCTCTCTCTCTCTCTCTCTCTCTGTCTCTCTGTCTCTTTGTCTCTCTGTCTCTTTGTCTCTCTGTATCTCTCTCTCTAACTCTCTCTCTCTCTCTCTCTCTCTCTCTCTTTCTTACACAGACCTCTTTACTAATAATTACTAATTTTACTAATTTTTTTACTAATTTCAATTACTAATAATTATAAATTAATATACAGTCTCCCAGAGAATTTCTATTATAACAATAATATAAGCAGAGTTGGAAGGGGCCTGAAAGATCATCTATGGCAGTGTTGGTGAAGGTTTTTGGGTTTGAGTGCCCAGAGGGCCAATTCAAGCTGCCTGTGAGCCCCCTACATTACCCTAGAAAGGGGAGGGAGGAATTACTCATTTTGGGTGTGTTACGATTAAAAATAATAAAGACTGATATAATAATATAAATTAGTATTTTAATTAAAGCCATGCTGATAGAGATAAAATCATTAGACCACACACCTGTAAGTATTCAAACTGCCTCCGCCATTTTTTACCTTTCATATCGCCCGCACCTGTTAGCTAAGAGACCAGTTCAAAGTCACTTCCCCCTATTTAAAGCTGTCCCTCACCTTGAATACGTAATCCAAAACAGGAAAGCCGTTGGACCACGGGAAATGTAGTTTTAAGGTCCCCACGTGTCCATAGGGGAAATATATATATATATATATATATATATATACTTTTAAATGGCCTCTCCCAAATTCCAATTATACAGGTGGCTGGACAGAGGGATGAGGCATGCAAAAATGTCCTCAGGCACTGGGAAGAGGGGGAATGGAGCAGCTCCCCTAGTGCTGGCTCCACACATATGCCAATACTTTACCAAAGCTGATCTAGGGCTACCCTTTCATTGTACAGGTTTGGAAAATAGCCAGGAATGGGAAATAACTGTCATCATCATACAATGAATGTCTAGACTAAAACTCAGATCATATGAATCTCAGTATGGGTCTTTTCCCATGGATATTACTCTGGGTCTCAAACATAGAGTGACCATACATCATAGAAAATCCAACATAGTCCCTCAATTTCAAATTTTGGCCTTGTTTTCCCCACAAACCATCAAAATGATCCATTCAGTGTAATATTTTGGCAAACGGTAACTGAATGAATCAAGACAGTAAGTATTATAATAAAAATAAATGTCACAAAATGTTTAGAAGCAGATTTTCAAGGAGCTTTACAAGAAGAATAACCTTTTAAAAAATGTGCCAACTTCCAAGAAGCATTTCCTATTCAGTGCAGTTGAGCTGCATTGTTCATGGTGGGAACTCTTACCTCACGTATTCAATCAAGGAAGTGCCAGTTAGATGTCATTGCTTTAACTTCCAGAATCTCACTAAAGCAGCTCCCTATGTAACAAGATTCTGTGAAAATGGAGATTGTAGCAAATTACAAATCATTACATAAAAACTCATGCTTTCAAACCCTTAGATTACACATTTATAAGATACAATGTGTTATATGAGAAGAACACTAGATTTGGAACCAATAAAACTAGGTTTGAAATATGGTTTTGTTACCAGTTACCTGTATGACCTTGAATAAACATTTATGTTGTACATACTCTGTGCCAAGCACTGTGCCAATAAGCACGTTACAAATATTAACTGATATGGTTCTCAAAATGATCCTACAAAGTAGTTGCTGTTATTGTGCCCATTTTACAGTTAAAGAAACTGAATTAAGGAGAGGTTAATTGCCGTAATTGCCTAGGGCCAATTAACCTCTTAGGGTCTCAGTTTATCTCTATGTAAAATGCAGGGTTTGGATTAAATGATATATATTTTTAATTTAAAAAAAAATTTTAATTAAATTTTTAAATTAAATTTTTAAATTAAATTTAAGGTTTTAAAAACCTTACCTTTTGTCTTGGAATCAGTATTATGTATTTCTTCCAAAAGCCCTAAAGGCTGGGCAATGGGGGTTAAGTAACTTGCCTACAGTCACAAGTGTCTAAGGCCAGATTTGAACCCTGGACCACTGGGCTCCAGGTCTGGCCCTCTATCTCCTGAATTACCTAACTGTTTTGGGATTAAATGATATCTGTCTCCTTCCAGCTATAATTCTATGATCTTATGTTAATATGTATATTTCTTTTTCCTAATTTTTCAACCTTGCTCAAGTCAACCAATATTTATTAAGTACCTACCATGTGCAAGGCACTGGGGGATACAGAGACAAAAAAAAACCCATTTCTGCCTTCAAGAAACTTCTATTATTCTTCACAGGATCTGTGAATGTATCCATATGGGTGAGAGTTCAAAATGCATCAGCTGGTTGATATAGCAGCCAAAAAAGTCTAATGTAAGCTTAAGTGCACAAAGAAACATCAAGTATCTAGGATTAGGGAATCATATTTTCTAGCTGCTTTTCTGGTATAGGGAGAGTGTTGTCTATCTGCCATATTAGCCAACTTATAAATATTAGACAGTCATATTGGAAACCCCAATACCAACACTGAATAAACCCATCATCTTCCAACACAGGTTCAGGTTTGGAGAAGCTGTGCCCAATGATTACACTTGGATGCTTTAGAGCAGGGATACTTAACCCTGGATTCCTTTGCAAATATCATAAAACCTAGGGACTCTTTTTTAGAATAATGTTTCTCTCTGTCCCGGTCTGTGTCTCTCTTTTTCTTTCTTCCTCTCTCTTTTCTCTCTTTTTCTTTCCCTTTCTCTTTTTCTCTCTCTTCCTTTCTCATCCTCTCTCGCTCTCTTTTACTTTCCCTCTCTCTTTTTTGTCTCTCTGTGCCTAGAGATAGATATGCATATATATTCACATACATATACACACAATATACATATCAGTCAACAAATATATATTAAGTGCTTACTATATTTCCCACTTTTCTTGCCAAATCTCTTCTATCTTTCTCATGATCTCAGATTTGAACTCTTCAAGAGCTTGTGACCAATTTTCATTTTTTTGGGAAGGTTTGGATGTGTTTACTTGTTTGTCTTCCTCTGCTGTCTGCTCTGTTGTCTGGAATTTTTCTGTGTAAAAATTATCGAGGGTTAATGCTTTCCTCTTGGTTTTTTTTCTCTTGGTTAATTCTTGGGCATTGCTTGCCATTATAATGCTGTTTTTTCCTTCTTAGTCAGACGTCTGGGTGAGGCGGGCATGCTTTCTGTGTACAGACCTGTGGAGCAGTTTTTGCCTGAGGCACAGCGCAGTGCCGCCCCTCTCAGCTTTATCCTTGCACCCAATTCTGCGTTCTTTAGGCTCCTGGGGTCTCAAGTCTAGCTGTCCTTAGAGTCAAGCCTCCTGGTGGTCCCCTTACTTGCTCCTCTGCCCAAGGCTCCTTTATGAGTCTCAGGGCACTGCTTCCACAGTCTGTCACCCCTCTGCTCTAGGTCCATACCCAAGGACTGTGCTCAAGGTCTGCTCTCAAAGTCCACATTCTTTAGCCTCTTGGGGTCTTAAGTCTTGATGCTCTCAAGAGCAGGTCCTGGTGATCCCAGTTAGCTGCCAAGAACTTAGTGAATGCCCCACACTTTCTCTAACTCTTCTGCACTGGCTCTGGGACTGTAGGTAGTGTGTGTGTGTGTGTGTGTGTGTGTGTGTGGTGGGGGTTGATCAGCTCATATTTTAGTGAGAGCTATTTCATCCCCTTATAGTGTGGAAATGCCCAAATCCCACATACCTTCAATGCTGCACCCTATTGTGTGGGGTCCCTTCGTTCATCTGGATTTGGTTTTTGGGACCTTTTGAGGTATCATAATTGGTGAGGAGAATTAATTGCCCTTCTTCTACTTTGCAGCCATCTTAAACCAGAAGTCCAAAATGCTTACTATATGCTAACTATGCTATGCTAACTGAATGGATTGGGGATAGAGATATAAAAGTCAAGAATACCTCCCTCTACCCATATCCATTTCATATTTTTCTCCTTCAGGTTCAGACTATAGAACTGTCTAGATCAGTGTTGGTGAACATTTTTGAGATTGTGTGCCCAAACTGTAACTTCAAGCTGCCTATGAACCTCCTGCAATACCCCAGACAGTGGAGGGAGGAAGTGCGCACATTGAGAGGCTGGATATGCAAAAAATGTTCCCAGGTGTTGTGGAGAGGGGGAATGGAGCAGCCTCCTCCATGCTGCCCTGGCACCTATGCTATGGTTTCACCAACATGGGTTTAGATTATGTACTATAAACTCCTTTACAAATCTCTTTCTTTGGCAATTAAGTGACTCAGTGGAAGACTGCCAGGATTAAAGATGGGAGATCCTGAGCTCAAATCTGACCTTAGACACCTCCTAGCTCTGTGACTCTGGGCAAGTCACTTGACCCCAATTGTCTTACCACTCTTCTGCTTTAGAGACAATACTTGTAGAAACAACACTGTTTCTAAGGCAAAAGGTAAGGGTTAAAAATAAATAAATGCAATTTCCTTCACATTCTAGACTGGCACAACTCTAATTTCAAATCTGCCTGGTTTTAGGAAAGCTAGAGCATTTAATGGAAATCCTGAAAGTGCCAGGGATAATAACAGAACGAGCATCCATGTGGTTTCTTTTGTTCACAGAGATGTTAAGTGGCTTTGCTCAAGGCCATGTAGGTAGTCAGGACTTAAAGTGAGATCCCCCTAAATCTTGAGCTCTTTCCACAGAACCTCACTGCTTCATTGTTAATAAGGCACCTAAGGAGAATCATTTCTACCCCAAAGAATCCAGTTATGGTGGACTGCATCCTCCCTCCATTCAATGAAGGAATGAATGAGCATTTGTTAAGTATATTTAATGTGTTCATTTGTACTCTTGGTAAATTTTCATATTGTAAGGTTGGAATCAATAAGAGATGCTTTGATACAGAGCAGGCAAGTGCTCCTGGGCAGAAGTGTCCAACTCTAACTGGAAGCTGTTCTCTAGGATTCTAGTTATAGCAGGCTGGCTGGACAGTTCTTAGGTCACAGGAGTGCCTAGGGTAAGGTGGGGTGATGATCTCTCTTTAAGGGCTTCAGCTCAGAATTCCACAGGAGCAGATCCATTCACACATTCTGAGAACATATCAGATTTGGAAATAGTAGCCAAAAAACAACAGGGCCTCCTTAGGCTAACTGCAGGCTCAATTTTTGGAGTCCCCAGGTGGTGGGGTGCTGTGTTCCTTCTAGATGGTAGCCATATGGACCTGTGAAAGTTGGATTTGTAATGTTATTCTTCTCTAATAGTTTGAATCATGTCTGACTCTTTCTGATTGATCTCATTTGGAATTTTCTCAGTAAAGATACTGGAGTGGTTGGCTATTTCCTTCTCCAGCTCACTTTACAGATGAGCAAACTGAGGCAAATAGGGTTAAGTAAATTACCTAGGATCACACAGCTAGTAAACTATCTGAGGCTAGATTTGAACTCAGGAAGAAGAGTCTTCCTAGCTCCAGGCTTGGTGCCCTATCCACTGTGCCATCTAGCTATCTCATAGCAGTATAGATTTTGAGCTGATACAGACCTCAGGGAATAAGTCCATCCCACTCATTTTATAGAGGAAATCATGCCCAGAGAGATTGTGACTCATCTAAGATCACTCTGCTAGTAATTTCTAATGCATGAGTCAGACTGAGGTCTTCCCGACTACAAGTCTAATAGTCTTCAGTTCAGTTCAGTAACCATGGCTTGCTTAGAAGTTTTTTGGCACAGCCCTCCATATGTTTTGCATTTTCTATCTTTGTTCCCTTTTGTCTCTAGGCCCTGAAATACTTTTTACTCTCTATGATAATTCCCCTCTCATCCCACAGATTTCTAGGAGACATTTCAGATTGGTGGACTGGGTGGCGCAGTGGACAGAGCACTTCTCAGAATTAGGGAGAATCCTCTTTCTGAGTTCAATATGGCCTCAGACACTTACTAGCTATGTAAACCTGGGCAAGTCACTTTTAATTCTGTTTGCCTCAGTGGCTCCTCTGTAAAATGAGATGGAGAAAGAAATTGCAAACCTCACCAGTATCCTTGCCAGTATAAGAGGAAAAATTAAGACTGGCTGTAAATTAATAATTTTATTAATAAAAAAGTAGTAGAGGAAAAAGATGGAAAAATAGGAGATATATATAGGTTACTTTCCCAGTTGCTCCAATTAGCTTGCAACAAACATGGAAGAGACTGAAATCTGCTCTTGCCTCATTTATTAAACTTTTTTTCTGCCCACTAACTTTCACACATCACTTCTCCAGAGTCAACTGTGGCTTTCTATTTTGCCTGGACTGCCCAGGGCTAAGTGCAGGGGACATCCACCCTGCCCCCTGTCTTATGATCTCTTGACTCTTTTGCTGCCTTTTTCTTGCTGCCATTCTATCCCCATGACCCTATTCACTCAATGATTTCCTTCACACAATCCTTGCCTCCGGGTCAAGTTCAGGTATGCAGGTAGCTGTGCAACCCCAGAAAGGGGGGGGGGTTAAATTTCTTTCACATACCAAGAATATTCCAAATGGGGCCATGAAGAGTCAGACATGGCACAAATAACTCAACAACAACTGCAAATTAATTTGAGAGGAAATCATTCTGCCAGTTACCTTGGAGAACAAAGACTTAAACAATTCTTACTCAATGAAGAACTTGTACTGAAATATGAGAGGTGAGTACATATATAAATATATGTAGCAGAAATATAAAAAGATGCAATGTTTCTGTTTATATAACATTTACCCCATAGACATAAATATATCCAAAATTTTGAGTGTAAGTAGGGCAAGGTATGAAACAGGTGGTTGTTTAGTCTATTCCTACTGAGGTTGTTTCATGGTATGGAATTGGAGACAACCCAAAGGCCCAGAGCACAATTTGGGGTGAGAAACCAAGAGGAGAGAACTAACACCCCAAGAAGGATTGGTGGAGCTCACTCATTTAAGTGTGCCTCCTCCTGTAAATTACCTTGTATCTATTTGGTATGTACCCACATATGCATCCACTATTGCCTCCCCAGTTGGATTGTAAGTTCCTTGAGGACAGAGACTTTCATTTTTGCTTTTGTAGCTCTAAAGACTAACTCAGTGTTTGAAATATTGAATGCCGTTAATAAATGCTTGTTCATTGTTTCAAATGAGATAGGAGAGGTTTGCTGGAATCTTTGTTACTCTGACCTGCTTTTATTTATCATGTTCACTCCTTGCATGATGGGAGGAACTTATTCCTGGGCAGCTACCTGCATCACCTTCAATAATCCACTTCAGCCTTAATCTTTTTTTTTCTTCTTTTTTTTAACTCTTACCTTCTGTTGTTACTAATGAGGACAGTTAGGTGGCATGTACTGGGTTCAAATCTGACCTCATGTATTTCCTAGCTATGGGACCCTGGGCAGGTCATTTAGTCCCCATTGCTTAGTCCTTATTACTCTTCTGCCTTGGAATCAGTAAGTATTGATTCTAAGATGGAAAGTAAGAGTTAAAAAAAAGAATCAATACTAAGTATAAGTTCTAAGGCAGAACTGGGATAAAGGGGTAGGCAAGGGGGTTAAGTAACTTGTTCAGTCACCCAGCTAGGTACTGTCTGAGGCCAGATTTGAACCCATGTCTTACTGGCACTCTAACCAGTCCTTACTATTTTTACCTGTATAACTGAGGCAGGTAGGCTAGATGGCATTGGGGGCCCTTTCCACTCTAAATCTAGGGTTCTATTCCATCCATATTCTAGGTTCAGGACATAAGAGGATTTGGCTGAACATAAGAGCTATTTTCAGCCCCTCCTTGCTGAGATCCTGAGCTGATTAGTCTAGCAGAGGCACCTACTTTAGGATATATCTCAGTATGGAGATGCCTCTCCGTTTTTTCGAAGGTAGAGACAAGAAATAATAAAAGAGGACTTTATAGATGCAGCAGAGCATTTTTCCTATATCCGAAGAATAACAAATAAGCTACCTGAAATGTTAAAGCACTAATAGAAGGGGAATACTCTCTCATCAATAAGATATGAAGAGGAAAATGCCAGCAGGACTAGAGCTGTTCTCTTTGGCCATCGAGCCATTGGACTCACCTGAGCCTGCCTGGCACAAGGCACAGCTGGCCAAAATCTGTAGCTGCTCAGGAATGATTCAACAGACATTAAACACATACTTACTGCTGGTGGATTAATTAGTTTAGAAAAAGGAAGGGATATAGTAGCCCCTTAATATGATGTAAAACTTTAACATCTTATATGGGGCAATGAATTGAGCCTCTCAGGTAAATTAAAAAAGCATATGAAGCATATAACTGTAGCTAATTATAACTTTAATACATTTGGGGAAGGCTGGCTGTGAGAAGATATACACGAACAAGCCAAATGTCCTGGTGTGTATCTTTTCTTTTTTTATTTACTAATATTTTATTTTTAACTCGGTTATGGAAAAAACAATTTTTAGCCTTCATTTTCTTTAAGTTTGAGCCATATTATCCCTCTCCCTCTCTCTCTCCTCCTTCCTTCTTCCCGAGATGGCAAGCAATCTGATATAGATTTTATGTGTATAATAGGGTAAAACTTCTTTCCATATTATTTTATGAAAGAGAACTTGAACAAATAAAAGTAAAGAAATAAAGTGAAATCTAGTGTCTCAGTCTGCATTCAGACAACATCAGTTCTTTCTCTTGAGGCAGTTGGCATTTTTTCATCATGTGTCCTTGAAGATTTTCTTGGTATTGCTAGAAATAGCTAAGTCATTCCTAAATGTTCACCAATATAATATTGCTTTACTATGTACAATGTTCTCCTGGTTCTGCTTGCTTTACTTTTGCATCAGTTCAGTTCATATCAGTCTTTCTAGGTCTTTTTCAAATCATCCTTACAAAATTTCTTATAGCAAAAGTGGTATTCCATTACAATCATATATCACAATTTGTTCAGCCATTCCCCAATTGATGGTCATCCCCTCGATTTCCAATTATTTGTCACTATAAAAAAAGCTAACATCTTAAAAAAAAACTCTTACCCTTTGTCTTAGAATTGATATTGAGTATTGGTTCCAAGGTAGAAGAGTGGTAAGGACTAGGCAATGGGATTTAAGTGTTGCCCAGGGTCACACAGGTAGGGTATGTCTCAGTCCAGATTTGAAATCAGGACCTCCAGTCTTTAGGCCTGACTCTTTATTCACTGAGCCACCTACCTGTAACTCAGAGTGTGTCTTTTCAACATAATTTGTATTGCACTTCTCAGATTTGGTCATAAAATTAACTAACATTTTTATAGTACTTTAAACTTTGCAAAGTATTTTATAGGTGAGACTTAAAAGAAATAACAGTGTGAGGTGGGTACGTCAGGTATTATTCTATTTTACAAAGGAAGAAACTGAGCCTCAGGAAAGTTAAGTGACCTGCCCCAGGCCTACAGTATGGTTCAGTGCTAAGAACATTGGCTATGGAGTCTAAGGATCTACATTCAAATCTTGGCTACTTACCACCTATGTGATCTTGGATTTATTTAACTTCTGAGGGCCTTAATTGTGGGTCATATGTAAGATGAGGGTATTATATTAAGCGATCTTTGAGGGAGGTCCCTTCTAGCTCTCAATTTATGTTCCTAAGTGTCAGATGTGAGATTTGAACTGATTTCTTCCCGTCTTCCTCCCTCCCAATCCATTATGCTTTATTGATCTTAAGGGGCATGGAAGACAATAAAGGGGAGGTAGTGGAGGTTTCTCAGAAACCTACACTGAAAGTGGACAAGGTTTAGAGAAGAAGAGAGAACAGAAAAGGTTTGCTGATAAAATTTGGTATAAAAGTTTAAAACCCTGCTCAGCTATTGAAAAAAGAGCTTAAAGATAAGCAAACATGTAAAGATATGAATTGAAGACAGTGAACAGGTCTTCCCTTGAGAGAATCCCCCTTTCCCCCCAGCAAACTACAAAAAGGGAACGCTAATCTTTAAGCAACACCGCCATAAAGGTGCAGGTCTGGTTGTCAATAACTGGATGGATTTTTTTCAGAAGTATCTGGACAGCTCTTTCTTGGCTATTGGTTTTTCTCAGGATAGTAGCTATGAAGGGTCTAGAGAAAGCCATTGCTGGCTGTTGCTAGCTAATTTTTTTTAAATTGATGTTTTCCATCTTATTTAAACTTACACTGAGATGAAAGCAAAATGAAACACCAGTTCATTCTGAGTAGTGGCTATGGAATTCTCCTGAGATCTATTTATCCAGATTGGTGGTACAGTAGATAGAACTCTGGACCTGGGGTCAAGGAGAGTCTTTCTGAGTTCAAATCTGACTTCAGACACTTTATGGAATGACCCTGGGTGAGTCACTTAACCCTGTTTGCCTCAGTTTCCTCATTTGAAAAATGAGCAGGGAAAGGAAATGTCAAACAACTTCAGTTTCTCTGCCAAGAAAACCCCAAACAGGTTCACAAAAAATCAGACACAACTTAAATGATTGAACATGAACAACTTCTCTTCAGAGTTCTGTCCCACATCACCAATTACCTGGTGAACATTTTGAACCAAATGTTCCATTGACATCTCAAACTCAAAATGCCCCAAACAAAACTTATTCTCCCCTCACCAAAACCATTTTCTCTTCTGAACTTTCCTTAATGGCATCCTTTTTTTAAAGACTTACTTTCCCTCTTAGAATCAATGCTGTGTATTAACTTGAAGGCAGAAGAGCAATAAGGGCTAGACAATGGGGATTAAGGGACTTGCCCAGAGTCACACAACTAGGAAGTGTCTGAGGCCAGATTTGAACTCTGGACCTTCCATCTCTAGGTCTGGTTTTTTTCAATCTACTCAGTTGTTCCTTAATGTCATCCTTCCAATTATCCAGATCTGTAACTTCAGTGTTATCTTCGTCTCCTTTCCCTTGCTTGCCCCAAATATCCAATCAGTTGCCAAATCTTGTAATTTCTTCCTCTGTGACATTTGAAAAACATATTCCTTCCTCTCCACTCATAAAGCCACCATTATGCTTCAGGCCTTAGTCATCTCTCCCTTAGAATATGGCAATAGCCCTTTAATTGGTCTCCTTGCTTCAAGCATTTCTCTCTTCAATCCATCCTCCACACAGCTGCCAAAGTGGTTTTCCTGAAGCATAGGTCTGACTATCACCCCCTACTTGACGAATTCTAGTGCCTTCATGTTTCCTCCAGGATAAAATAGAAAGTTCTCTGTTTGGCCTTTGAAACTCTTCACAGTCTAACTCCTTTTCATCTTTATACATTCTACTCCTATACTCTCCAAGATCAGCCACACTCATGCCTACTGGTTCCGGTACTCTGTTCCCATTTTTATGCCTTTTCATTGCCTGTTTCCCCCCACCTGGAATATTCTCCTTCTTGACCTCTAGTTCTTAGAATTCCTGGTTTCTTTGAAGTCTCAGCTCCAGGTGCCATCCGCTCCAAGGTTGCCTTCAGTCTCCTCTGTACTCACCTGTCTATTTTTAATATATGTTATCGCACCCATTAAAATATAAATTCCTCAAGGGCATAAACTACTTTTCCCCCTTTTCACTGTATCCCCAGGGCTTTTCTTAGTAATTGGCACAAAAGCAAGCATTTATTGTTTGTTGACTGAGTAATTTAGTGATGATTGGTTTTACCATTTATTTGGGCCTCTGTTTCCTCATCTGTCAAATGTAGGAAATAGATTAGATGCTCACCAAGGTCCTTTTCAACTCCAAATCCTATAAAGTCTGATTCTCTGAGAAAATTTCTGGGTTAATAGTACCTTTAGCCAGTTAGTTAGTATTTGTTAAGCCCCTACTATGTGCCAGG
Organism: Gracilinanus agilis; assembly: GCF_016433145.1. Lineage (NCBI taxonomy): Eukaryota > Metazoa > Chordata > Mammalia > Didelphimorphia > Didelphidae > Gracilinanus > Gracilinanus agilis. The sequence goes on from NC_058133.1 coordinate 133,775,821, forward strand.
CATATGTGCTATGGGTACAAAGAAAGACAAAAGAAAGTTCCTGCTCTCCAGTGTAAGGGACTTTTCCCTTAAATTAAATATGGGGGGCAGCTAGGTGGCTTGGTCGATTGAGAACCAGGCCCAGAGATGGGAAGTCCTGGGTTCAAATCTAGCCTTAGACACTTCCTAGCTATGTGACCCTGGACACCTAGCCCTTACCACTCTTCTGACTTGAAACCCATACACAGTATTGATTCTAAGGTGGAAGGTAAGGATTTTTAAAAGAGTATTAAATATGAAATGCCATGTTTATTTATTATGCAGAGTAATTTTTATTGGTTTGATCTGTTCAGTTTTGTTCTATAATTTCTCCAGGTTCTCTTTATGTGGTTGATAGAGAGGCAGCATGAGATAGTGGATAGAGCGTTAGACTTAGAGTCAGGAATACTAGGGTTCAACTCCTGATTTGCATACTAATTACCTTTATGACTTGAAAATTTCAGAATTTCTCTAAGTGTATTTTCTCACCTATAAAATGGGGATAATACTATAACACATAAAAAAGCTATAACACATAAAACACTTTATAGACCTTAAAGCACTATACAAAATGCCTCAAAAATCTTAGTGTGGTTTTAAGCTATTATAGCTTAACATTTAGATTTTAAGCTATTTGTTATTATTTAGTTGTTTCAGTTGTATGTGACTCTTTATGACCCCATTTGGGATTTTCTTGGCAAAAATATTGGCATGGTGTGTCATTTTTTAGCTCATTTTTTAGGTGAGGAAACTGAGGCAAACAGGGATAAGTGACTTGCCCAGGGTCACACAACTAGTAAGGATTTGAAGCCAGATTTGAGCTCAGGAAGTTGAATCTTCCTGAATCCAGGACCAGCACTCTATCCATTGTGCTACTTAGCTGCCCATATTAAGTTATGTATACACACACACACATGCATATGTATGCATATATATGTATTAAATGTCATCTCTTATCTTGGTTTTTTTCTATGTCTATGCCCACACATCACAGAATTTATGTATTTTTTCTCAAGAAGTTTCAAGGTCATAAGTTTTCCATGATCAAAATAGGGAGAAAGGGAAAAGGAGGGAAGGGAATAATATTTATATAGTACCTACTCTGTGCCAGATACTGTACCAAGCACTTTTTATAAATATTATCCTATTTGATCCTCACAATTAGTTGTTCTTATTATCCCCATTATACAGATGAGCAAATTAAGAAAAATAGAAAGCAAGTGACTTGCCTGGGGTTACACAGTGAGGATCTGAGCCATATTTGATTTTTGGATCTTCCTGACTCCAGGGCTCATGCTCTAGCCACTGCACTATCAGCTATCTCTAGTAATTTGGGAAATGCTAATCTCACTCCTTCAAATGGAATGGTCTTAATCCTCAACATAGGATTCAAGGATTTAAGTTGGAAGGGGTCCTAGAGACTATTCTGTTCAATTCTTATTTTACAGCTAAGGAAACCAAGGCCCAGCCAGGGAAAGTTACTTATGTCAGACAGTTGTGATTCAAAGCCAAGACCTCTGACTTCCCATCTTGTACTCCTTTCCAGTCTACCATGTTGCTTTTCTTAATTGGTACAACTTGACGACAAGGAACATCTCTAGAAGAACAAGGTTATAAAGCAATGAGAGACTTTTCTTGTGTAACTTGTGGAAAGTGTCTCATTACCTATGGTTACACATTGTACTTTTCCTTTATTCCCACCCACACTGCCAGACAGATAGCACGCCTGCAATAAATGGGGCTAGCTTAATTGAGTAGTCCAAAGGGAAGAGAAGAAAAATAGTGAAATATCCAAGAAAGAAATCTCGAAATTGGGATTCATTATTATGAAATAGGATATATTACCAATGTGAACTATTACAGTCTGGCTGGCCTGTCATGCCAGCTGTTTAATGGACATTGTTACTGTGCACACATCTGTTGACAGGGATGACATGCTCATTGTAGTGGGACGAACACTGGAGAACATAAATTAATAGGCTATTTTGAGCTAGATGGGATTTTAGAGATCTAACCCAAATCCTACACATTACAGAGATGGAGATTAGAAGCCTAGCAAGGTCAAGGGACTTGTCTAAAGTCACACAGAATGAAGCTACAGTTTGAACCTTGTTTCTCTAAGTTCTCTGTGATTAACACCAAGAAGGCTATGCATTCCAGGAGAAGTGTTTATGTGCAAGATGGGAATTTGGTGGTAGGCAAGACAGAAGGAAAACCAACAAACATTACTATAAAATGAATGAAAAGCATGAAATGCTTATTATCTACCAGGTACTGTGCTAAGATCTGGAGATATAAAGAACAAGAGAGCTCCTGTCCTCAATTACCTTATATTCTTAAAGAGGAACACATAAAAGGAATGGGGTCCAGGGAAGGATTGTTTTGATCTAAGGAATCACAGGGATGGTGAGCAGAACCATAAAGTCATTAATTGATATGTCCTTTCTAGGAATGGTAATCTTGATTTGAATATTGTTCCTAGAGCTAAAAGAAGGTTTTGGGGAAAGGCATGCTTAGCAGCACCATGGCACATGAAGATGGCAGGGAGAGCAGTGTACTGGGTCTTTTGTTTGGTCATTTTTCAGTCTTGTCTGATTCTTCATGACTCAATTTAGGTGGGTTTTCCCAAAGATACTGGAATGGTTTACTGTTTCTTTCTTCAGCTGATTTTGCAGATGAGGTGACTGAGGCAAATAGTTAAGTGACTTGTCCAGGGTTATATAGCTAGTAAATATCTGAGGACATATTTGAACTCAGGAAAATGAATCTTCCTGACTCTAGGTCCAGTGCTCTATTCAGTACACCAACTAATTGTGTAGAATACAAGTATTTCAGACTTGTATGCTGAACTAACCAACTTTATTAAATAGTAGGATATTAATAGGTAACATAATAAAAATAGTTTATGGTGCCTTAGAATTTACAAAGAACCCTACATATATGATCTCATTTGGTTATTTGAAATATGTGAAGAATAAACATTATTATTTCCATTTTAGAAAAGAGGAAATTATGACCACAGACAAAGCTAAGAAATGGCAGAGCTGATACTTGGACCCATAACTTCTAACTTCAAATCTAGCTCTCTTTCCAGTATACCAGGTGCTGGTTAGTGGCAGAGCTCTTTGTCTTCTCTAATTATGCTAATATCCATGATCTATACTAGACATTTATTTTTTGACCTAATTTTATTTTCTATTTCAAATTCTTGTCTTTCCCCTCTCCTTCCTACTCATTGAGAAAGCAAGAAAAATAAAATGATTATGAATATGTATAGTCAATCAAAACAAATTTCTGCATTAGTAATGTTAAAAAATAAAGAGAAGAAAATATGCTTCGGTCTGTATCAGTTCTCTCTCTGAAGGTAGTCCATTTCTTCACAAATCCTTTAAAACTATGGTTGATTAAAGTTATAATGTCTTTCAAGGTTGATCATTTTTACAATATTTTTGCTACTGTGTATACTGCTCTGATTCTGCTCACTTCACTTTGTATCAGTTTATACCTCCCAAGTTTTTTTCCTGTAAGTATTCCTTTAATCATTTCTCATAGCACAGTAGTATTTTATTACATCCCTCTATCATAAATTGCTCCCAACTGGGAGGGTGAGCACCTCCTCAATTTCCAATTATTGGTGACCACAAAAGGGCTGCTATAAATATATTTGTACATATGGTTTCTTTTCCTCCTACTTTGATCTCTTTGGGGGTATAGACCTAGTGTTACCTACCTAATATTTAAATAAGACAGGTCTATGACCCAGAAGCTCTTGGACATAATGCTGACTACTAGTATAGTTGTGATATTTCCTGTAATGCCATTCTTTTCTGCGTGGGTTGTGCATGAAGAATGTGTAGCAGCTGGCTATCAAGGGGACTGTTGTATTGTATGCTGATATGCTAAGTTCAAGTATTTGAATGGATCTGTGATCTCATCCATTCAAAAGTTCTATACAATGAGGCAGGTCAGAATCCTTCTATGGCAGTCCGACCTGGATGACTTTTCTTCATATCCTCCAGAAAGTTTGCTATGGAAATTGCTTAAAATTCTAGAAGTATTCTTTGCTTTCTCCTGAAAGTATGAGGGTACAAGTAGAGCTTCTGACTATCCAACAGTTGCCCTTAACTCTACTTCCAGTTCATTTTCTCTCTCTGTTATGCTATTCATTAATAGCATACATGGTTCTTTGCTGAATAGATGTTTCAGCCTATTCATGCCTTCCACATTTCTTCCCATTGCCTTCTGTGACATGCCCATCTTTATTTCCTGGGAAGTGGTGGGATTCTACATCTTCCTGATATATATCAACACCATCAAAACACACCAATTAAAATGGTTTACTTTTGTTATTATGAAAGATTTGGGTTTGATAAAAGTGCTTTGTAATTTTCCCAAAGTAAACCAGCCCATTAACCTTTCCCTTTTTAAACTCTGGTTTTGGGTCACTGTCCATCTGTACTTCCTATCCTAGATACCTTACTTATGGTTAAGTTCCAGAGGATGTCCATTCAGATGACCCTGAAATCTGGGCAACATATATTTTTCATGTGTTTGGTCTTTACTGAGTTGATGGACAAACCAAACTCTGTTGAATGATTATTAATTTATTTGAATAGTCTCTGCAATGTTTTGGGGCTTAATATAATCAACGTAATGTTATTTATAAAAAGTACAATCTTGAGGACCTCACTATTCACTGAAAAATTCTCCTTATCCTGAATCATGAAGTGGATCAATTCCATGACAATGTTAAATACTTTAAATGAATACAAATTTCCCTGCTTTATGCCTTATCTGTTGCTCATTATCAGAGCATTACTGAACAGGGTTATTTCTATTGTAATATCTTTTAGGACATCTTGAGTGATCAGGAGAATATATAAGAGACACCTTATTATAAAGGAATCTGTAGATGGAATTTTATTCTATTGCATTAAATGTTTTTGAAATTATCAGCAAATAATAAACACAACAGGATCTTATATTCTTTACACATTTCAGTCAATTTTTAGATGGCAAAGATATGGTTCACTTAATGGACTTGTAAAAGAACTTCTTTTCTCTACTAATAGCTTCATGGAGGATGCCTATCTCAATTCATGTGTAAATAACCCTCAAGAAGATTTTGTATTGATGGGAGAGAGTAGACATAGAGATCAATAGTTATCAATGCTCTCTTAGTCATATTTTTAGGGGAATTAGCAAGAGCTTAGTAATTTTCCATGCCTTGGGTATTTTCTCCTCCTTCAAATATCTTGTATAAAGTCCTCAATGCCTTCACAATTGTACAGCTTTTTGCACAGATCTCTTCATGTCTTGTATATAGGCTTGATCCAATCCTGCTGATTTTTCTGTTCTTGTTTTCTTTAGTGTCATCTACCTTTTCTGAAGGTACATCAGGGACCTTGATGTTAGGGTTCAAGGATGGTAATTCCAATATCCTTGATGAAAAAATCACATTGTTCTAATGGTTTTTGCAAATCTTTTCCATTTTTCTTCTCTTTGTAGTACTCTTTATATTTTCATCCCCTTGAGATGATTTTGCTTAGTTGAATATCTTGCCAAGTTTTCTTTAAAGTGATTTTCCTCTCCACTGCTTCTCTTTGATTTATGAGGCAATATTGCTTATACTTGTACATCATCTTTCCTCCTAAGATTTCACAGAATTTATGTTATAACCTAGTATTGCCTTCGGTAACCGTTTTTCTCTATTTGACAAATAAATAAAATGTTTGCTGGCTAGTCTGTTTCTAGGTTCTTTTAGTCTCTTTACAGTAGCAGTTAATTTACAATGATTTAACTTCTTCATGAAATTTGTATTAATCATTTTGGTTGTCTACTTTACATTAAATTTTTTAATAAATTCTTTAAATAATTCAAGGTTAACTTTTATTCGAGTGTCCTATTTTTTTCATTTCTATTATGTTTTCATGCTTATTTTAAATTTTAACCCTTAGGTCTGAGAATGCACAGAAAGCCAACTCAGGAATAACTCTAAGTCAATAATATATCTTTTCCTTTCTGTTAAAATCTAGTCAGTTTGATTCTTTGTGATGTTATTTGGTGCTTTTCATGCCCAATTTTAATCTAAAAGTATCTTTCCTTTCATTTCTTTCTCTTGAACCATATTTTCTCATAATGTCTCCCCATCCTTACCTTTCCCCAACTTTACATTGAAATCACAAAATATCTATGCACATATTTGATTTGGAGACCTTGTAACATTCTTTATATAATTCCTCTATCACTTTAGCTCATTGATATTGATACCTAAACTGCAATTGGTCTTTTTATAAATGCTTATAACTAGTATTTCAATATATCCCACAAAACATCATTTCTATAGCTTTTAAGCATAATACAAGATTTACTCCAACAACTCCTTTCTTTGCCTTTCTAAAGAGCACCTGTTTGTCATCCTTCCACTTAGCTACCATTTTCTTCTGGTTCTTTTTATGGCAAAAATTTGAAATGGACATAATTCAGCACACATATATATACGTATATATATATACATAAATACACATACATACATATATGTATATATTTTCTGGTGATTGCTCAAGGATTTCACTTTTAGAACACCAGTAGTTCAATAAATTTTGACAGTCTAAAATGGTGTGATACTCAGCAGCTTCTGCCCCTTTCTTATGTTACAACTAAAATGGAATTTTGGGTAAAAATATAAATCTATTGATTATTATTAAGTTTATTGGTTAGGCCAGTATACAAAAGATGAAGTGATCTAAATCTCCATGGCTTTCTCAAAAACCTGCAATCATCTGAGCTGAGTCAGGCAGTCCAATAAACAGATTTTTAGGAGCTCATTATTCAGCCTTTCCCATTGACTAAGCAAAGGCATCTTTAATTGATGATAACTAATTAACAGGTTGTCTATCAACTTATCCTCCCCTCCCCATCCCCATTGGTACATAGACAGTCATGTCCGTAGGAAAAGAATTCTTGTCTCCTTCATTTTAAACCAAATTCTGCTAAAAAGGAAGACATTCTTTGGGATTCCCAAAGACAAAGAAAATGTAAAAAGTATGTGAAAAATAAATTCTCATAATTGCTACTGTAACACAGCCCCCTTAGGACCAGATGGGGCCTCTACAAAGCAGAGGGACTATTTAAAATTTTTCCTTGTCTTGCAGGTTGACATGGTTCCTCAAAATTTTGTCAACAGGTAACCACTCTACTAAGGCAGCTGGGTGGCACAGTGGATAGAGTGCTGGGCCTGGACTCAGGAAGGCTTATCTTATTGAGTTCAAATGTAGCTTCAGACATTTTACTAGCTATGTAAATCTGGGCAAGTAACTTAACCCTGTTTGCCTCAGTTTCGTCTTCTGTAAATTGAACTGGAAAAGGAAATGGCAAACCATTCCTACTATCTTTGTCAAGAAAACCCCAAATGGGATCACAAAGAGTTAAATATGACTGAAACAACTGAACAACAAGAAAAACTACTTTACTGGTGATGAAGCATAGGATAAAGGACTTTGTGATATACAAGCAGAGTACATACTTTGTGTATACATTGTGATAATCACAACTTCAAACAATGGAGTACAATTATGGAAGACAGAGCAACAATTTTTCCACCAGAGAAATTGGTTTTATTTCTTTTAAATTGAAATTCTTTAAAATTGAAATCCATTTATTTATTTGTTTGTTTGTTTTCTTTGGAAAACTGAGTAACAAAGGCTGCAGAATGTTGATTTTTTTTTACAATTAGAAATGAGGTATCCTTTATTGGATGCACATAATACAAAGAAGTAAGAATTTTGCCATTGTCTAAAAATGATACCTTAGCTACAAACCGAGGAAGAGCCATATATTTAGGGTGCCATTTTTACTTCTTCCCACCCCTGGACATAAGAATAATCATTGAAATCAAAGGAAAAAAATCACATACTAGAGCCTCATTATAGCAGTCTTCAGTGTTCATTGTATGAGATTACTTTATTTATGAAACTCTCTCTACAGTAGAGTCTTTTGCCCCTTCATTATTCTCTTGATCTTGAAATCAAATCTCCATTATCCTTTAGAAAGGATCACAAGAATTTAGAGGCAGAAGGATCTTAGAAATCATCTATTTCTATCCCCAACCTACATTTTATAGGTGAGGAAATTGAAGGCCAATAAAGAGCAATGACTTGCCCAAGGTGCACATATGGAGGAAATAAGTATAGCTGAATTGAGAAATGGACCTGAGTCCATCTCAAAGTCCAGAAAGATGTTGGGGACAATAGAATTCTTAAGAGAAGAATCCAGAACAGTAGGAGTGGCAAGTTGATGAACAACTTTGTTGTGGAAATAGGAGAGAATCTGAGCTGGAAGGGTCTTCCAAGTTCATATACAGTCTCACAGTGGTATAGCTGGAACATGAAGAAGCTGGGGTACAGAGAGGTTAAGTGATTTACCCTGGGTCATGAGGGCAACATTAATAGGGAAATCACACATAATTTCATCAATAAGGTAATCTCAAATAAAAAATTGGTCAGTTTGGTGGGAATTTAGAGGTATTTAAAGGGTAACAGCATCATTAGCCTGGATAGGTAGATTGGAGCCTGATTGTAAAGGGTTTCAAGTAGCAAATATAGGGGGTCTGATAGAGGGTGTTGCAAATTTTAATAACTTATAACTACATTTTGATTTTTTAGAATTCGCTATAGAGGCAATAAGGAACTATCTGAAAACAGGAATCAGATAAAATTTAATAAATGTGCTAATCTTTTCTCAACAAAGTGCTAAAACAATGAATATTCAAGTACTAAATGAATCTGTGAACTCTACAATTTAGGAGGAGTTCCCAACAATGCAAATCATAGCCCATCCATATCTACTCATCCTATATGACTCTTGTCCATGTCCTATCATAAGTTCATCCCTGGGGGTTCATTGAATGAGTTGGAAGTCTGCTTCATGATCTCCTAATATTATAAGGGCACCATTACAAGGAATATCTAGCTCTCCACCTGTCATCACTTGTCTTTGCTACTTGACCAGCCCATCTTCTCTTCTTAGTATATATTTCCTTGATAACATCTTTGATCTTATTTGAAATTGCTCACTGGCTATATGCTGCAGCCTGCTTATGGTTACTATGTGCTTTTCCATGGCCTTTGGTATGTTATTTATTTTTATTTCCTTGGGGATGGTTATAGTACATGTCTTATCATTTAGCAACACCATCAGAATATTGTTATTTAAAAGATGGGTTGTTATTTTCATGTTAAGATTGAAATAATTAAAGGAGTTTTGAATTTTTCCAAGGATAATCCAATCCATTACCTTCTGGCTCAACTCCAAGGCCAGCTCATTGTTCATCTGTACTATCATACATGCATATACATAAATATATGTACACATGTGTGTATATATACATATGTACACATGTGCATATATGTATATACATCATATTTAACATATAACTCATCTGTATATTCTAATGTTCCACCTTCTACAAGATGACCTTGCCAATCCTCTTTACTGCACTCCTTCTAAGATTATCCTGTAAGTATTTTATTTATATATTGTTATTTGCATGTTATGTTCCCCATTGGACTATGAGCTCCTTGAAAGGAGGAATGATTTTTGTGTTTCTTTGTATTTTAACTACTTTGCCCATAGTAGACTTAATCAATTCTAGTTGTCTCTTTCATACATGCACACATACATATTTGATTATATCTATGCATAGCTTTTTTAATCTAATTAATGTCATAATCTAGGGAATAGACATTCTACCTTCACTTAGTCTTTTCTGTACACATGATTCATTCAAATTCTCTTGAGTTGTTAAAGAACTCATGTAGGAGACTCTAATGCTTCAGGGCTTGATGAAGCCAAACTATTATTATCTACATCAGGAGGACCTCTCTGACCAAAAAGAAATCCTGTTCAACTTGGATCCCTTGTTGCAGTATCTCCTCTATCACAGTGATGAATATCTTTGGTGAGCATACACCTCCCTGACTGGGGAACAAAAGTTTATCCAAATTAAAACAGACCTTTACAATCTGAGTCCAGCCTTTAAACATTCTACATTCCAGCTGAATTGTCCTACTTTTTGTTTGTTTGATTCACCTGCTGTTATGAACAAATTGTTCTTCAATGGAATTATTTCTGATGTAAAATGTTCAAGGAATCTTGAATGATGTTGATGCAAGGATGGATTGATGCCTTGGAAAGCAGCCTTTTAAACTAGAGTTCTGCTTTAGTGACTTAAATGCTTTTTCATAATCATCAGACAATAAAAACAATTGGATCTTGTGTTCTCTACATCTTGTCTATCAGTTATGAAATAGGAAAAATGTCATCTATTACTGAAAGTTGCTTGTAAGAATCTGTCAGATTCCTACTAATACTCTCACCTAAGATGATTTTAATGTGTCTATAGATGCTGAAAAAAATTTATATAGATGGAAGAGGATGTGTCTTGATCGGTATTTATCTTAAAGATTTTTAACATATCCACTTAATAGCTAGTTCTTATTGGAAGCATAAATTTCTTTTCACATCAACATCAAAGATTTCCTTTTTTCAATAATTATCCAAGATATTTAAGATCTACTTGATCCTGTGTTTTAAATAGAAGCCTTATCTAGCTTAATATTCCTTGGCCAAATTTATAGCATTCTCTCAAAGAAGTGTAGGAATGATAGTAGAAGGCTTTCCTAATTGAAAATACCTGTATTTAGCTTCTCTGTCTCTTGTTTTTGCTCTCAACTTTTTTTAGCTCTAAAATCTTCTCTGAGTTTGGTACAATGAAATACTGGCTGGTCAGAAGACCTAGGTTCAAGTCCTTTCTCTGATCCCATACTCTCTATGTGAGTTTGGACAAATCATTTATTCCTTTAGACTTCTGTTTTTCTGTTTGTAAGGTGATGCAATGGACTAAATGGCCCCTGGAGTTCCTTCTAGCTCTAGATCTGTGAACTTATGAAGTATTTTAGGGCTTCTATCAAAAACTGTCCCTCATATAACTACCAGAGAACTGCTAGTATCCATTCCCTTTACCATCTTCCTTGGCTTAGGCTATTAGTCAAGTCCCTTTTTGCTAATGGGTTTGATGGACTAGAAACCTAGTAATATCTTTGGATTAGCACACATACACATATTGATCTATTTATAGACACGTTGGCATATGATGTAAAAATAGACATATGATATGCACATATATGCACACACGTCTTCATATAGGCATATATGCAATATGTGCATATATACATGCATGTATGAGTTTATGCCTCTATATACATATATGTATATATGAATGTGTATCTATTTCTATCTACATATAGGGTATGCCAAATCTTGGTACAGTTTAAGTTAATAATATCTATATAATTATATTTGTGTGTGCTTGTGCATCTATATATCTAGTGTAGATACAAGCAATCACAACCAAACCAAATATTTCAGAAGACATTAATATAGCTTTTACTTTAAGAGTGAACCTGAGCCCAGCTCTCTAGAAATCTAAACTGAATTAGTACGCAGAAACTCCTAAGCCTTGGCCCAGAGTTTAAGAGTGGGAAATTTCAAAGGATTTTGGCCCACTCCCTGCAGCATCACCAACAAGTGGTCATCTGGCCTCTGCCTGAATATAGCCAATGGTCCATGTCAGAACCCAGCTGAGATAGTTCATCTGGCCAGCCATTTATGTAGGAACTGGCAGAAGGTATTAATGCGGTTGGCAAGGTCCACCGAGAGCTGTCAAAGTGAACTGAGTGGGGAAGCCACTTGAAACACTGGGTTAGTGATGCTGTCCACGTTTGAGCGAAGCTCGGGAGCTGGTTTCCTAATAATCATGAGATCCGTCCAAGTTCAGAATGCCTACAACAAGTGCCCATGGTTGGAACTTTAAACAATAGAACTGTTGATTACCACAACATGTGGAACACAGGGAAGACTTTTAGAGGGGGAGGATGCCACTAAGGCATCAGACTAATGGGGATAGACATGAATATATAATCAATAATCAATAAGAAAATAAATAATAATCTCTGTGTAACACAGAGATAAGTAAGGCATGTGGTCTAGACAAAGGGAAAACTAGAACTAAAGGGAGCATTGATCACCATTATGAAGCTAATCAAAACCAGAGAGTGTGGGTCACAGAAGATACTTTTCAAGAGAAAGTATCCTAGTTTATAGGATCACAAATTTAGAGGGGTAAAGGACCTCACAGGCCATCTTCTCTAATCCTTTCCTTTACAGATAAAGACATTTAAACACAAAGAGCCTGAGTTGGCCAGGGCTACTCAGGGAGAAAATGATAGAAGCAGGATTTAACTTGGGTCCTCTGATTTCAGAGTTGGTGTTATTTCTGCTGTATCATACTTAGGCTCCTTTAGATGAGGCATAGTGGCCTTTCTCATTCCAATATTTTAAAGGTGTCACAGTTCAGCAACCCCAGATTCTGACAATCAGGGGTATAATGGTAAATGTTTTAACAACTGAATTTCTAGAGAGAAAAATGTATAAATGATTTACAGTTAAGTTGCATTTTATTAACAGTTTATCGTCCACTTTCTTAAATTTAGACAGTTAACAACAAAAAAAATCATGTCCTGATTTGTAGCAGTTGCCAAATTCTGAGATATAAGCAATGCTAAAAATTTAATGATGGGCTCTTGGCAGCCAGTAAGAATAACCTCTAGTGCAACTCTGTTGAGTACATAAAAATTTATTACTTCACGAGGTAGTCTACTTCATTGCTTTGTTGCTGTTGATGAGCCATTTCAGTCATGTCCAACTCTTCCTGACCTTATTTTGGGTTTTCTTGGTAAAGATAATGGAGTGGTTTGCCATTTCCTTTTCTAGCTCATTTTAAAAATGAGGAAACTGAGGCAAACAGGTACGTGACTTGCCCATGGTTACATAGCAAGTAAGATTTGAACTGAGGTTTTTCTGATTCTAGGCCCTATGCTCTATCCACTACACCACCTAGCTGCTGGATAGATCTAATTGTTGGGAAATTCCTCCTCATACTGAGCTAAAATCAACTTCCTTGTAACTTCCATCAATAGTTCTCTTTGGACATTGGATAAGTCTATGATTTTATCAACGTGACAGTTCTTCAAATGTCATATGTTCATGGAACTTTATTGTTGAAAAGGCCCACAGTAGACATCTCTTCCAACCTATACCTGTTAAGAATCACAAATCCTTTGCTTGAGGACCTAGAATGATGGCAAATCTACTACTGCCAAAGGCTGCTCATTTCAATTTTGGTTCATTTGGATTGTTAGGAAGTTTTTCCTGATGTCAAGCTTAAATTGGTCTCTTGAAACTTTTACCCCTTGCTGTTGATTCTGAATTTCAAGGTCAAACTGAGTGTCATAATCCCTTCTATATAACAACCTTTCAAATACTTTAAGACACTGGCCATGTTCCTCATAGCCCTCTTCTCCTATTAAAATGGCCCCTGTTTCCTTCAACCAAACTTCATTTATTATAAAGACCTTCACAATGAGCCCTCTTCTGGATGATCTCCAGTGTTTCAATGTTCTTTTCTAAAATGTGGAGTCCTAAACTGAAAATGATATTTTAGATGTGTTCTGGTGAGGGAAGAGAGCATCATCTCCTTGAATTCTATAAACTATTCCTTTGCTAATGCAGCTCAAAATCATGTTAGATTTTTTTGGCTTCCATAACATACTGGTGATTCACATTAAGCTTGTGGTCCACTAAAAGCTCTGGATCTTTTTAGATGAAATGCTGTCTAGCCATGTTTTCCCATCTTGTATTTATTTGAAGAAAAGTGTCATATACCTCCAAATAATTTCTTTTTTAAAAATGTATTTATCTTTATTTAATTAATTTAATTTAGAATATTTTTCCATGAGCACAAGATTCATGTTCTTTCCCTTCCTTTCCTCTCTCCCCCCTCCCATGGCTAATGTGCAGTTCAACTAGGTTTTACTAGTGTCACTGATCAAGACCTACTTCCATATTATTAATATTTGCAATAGAGTGATCATTTAGAGCAGTGATTCCCAAAGTGGGCACTACTGCCCCCTGGTGGGTGCTGCAGCAATCCAGGGAGGCAGTGATGGCCACAGGTGCGTTTATCTTTCCTATTAATTGTTATTAAAATTTAAAAAAAATTCCAGGGGGCTAAGAAATATTTTTCCTGGAAAGGGGGCGGTAGGCCAAAAAAGTTTGGGAACCACTGATTTAGAGTCTACATCCCCAATCATATCCCTATTGAACCATGTGATCAACGAAATGTTTTTCTTCTGTGTTTCTGCTCCCACAGTTCTTTCTCTGGATGTGGATAGCATTCTTCCTCATAAGTCCCTCAGAATTGTTCTGGATCATTGTATTGTGGCTAGAAGAGAAACCCATTCCATTCAATTGTGCCACAGCATATCAGTCTCTGTGTACAATGTTCTCCTGGTTTTCCTCCTTTTGCTCTGCATCAATTCCTGGAGGTCGTTCCAGTTCACACTTCCAAATAATTTCTTAACCAATCTAAACAATCCTTGTTCCTTTAACTGTCTATCATATGGAACGGTTCTAAATCGCTGCCATTCTGGTTGCTTTTCTCTGAGTATACTCAAGCTTGTTGATCAGATAGGGATAGGGATAAGATCAGGATAACTACTAGTAGTGTGATTCACCAGTATAGGGAACTCCTGGGTGAGGAAACTGTCCCTACAAGTGCACGTAATTACCTTCTCTGCAACTTAAAATCTAAGAGAGTTGCCCAGTGTATTGAGAAATTAGGCTATTTGCCAATGGTCACACAGCTAATATGAGTCAGAGATAGTATGTGAACAAAAGCTATTCTGATTTTAAGGCTGACTCTCTCTCCACTATACCAGCTTGTCTCTCTTCTTGGTATCTCTTCTTAAAATGTGTTCTGTAAAACTGAACATAATACTCCACATGTCTTCTGTTTATGGAAAAATACAGCGAGACCACCCATGTTCTTTTCTTCTTTTTTCTCTGCATCTTTCCTCTTCCTGACTGTGCCCTTCCTTGGTGTTTGGGCCATATAAAAGTAATTTCATAGTAAATTTCTTTGTTATTTGGGAACTATATCCATCAGTTGTTTAAATCTATGACATGCTGTAGAAATATTTAGCTTTCCTTTGAGATCCTGTTGATGATATAAGAAAGTAAAGGAATAGAGACCTGAATGATCTGTTTAGTTCTGTAGGATTTTTCAAGTCTGCTGAGATCAACTGTGAGTCTTAGAATAATTCACAGGGTAGCATCAACAATCCCCAGACCTTCAGGGGGTTGAAGTGTAAGAATAAATTGGGTCAGGACCAAGAAGAGTTTTGACCATATCATGTAACATACTGTACAATGACACAATGATTTTAATATGGTCTAGACAATTTATAGCAGTGATTCCCAAAGGGGGCGCTACCACCCCCTGGTAGGTGCTGCAGCAATCCAGGGAGGCAGTGACAGCCACAGGTGCATTTATCTTTCCTATTAATTGTTATTAAAATTAAAAAAATTAATTTCCAGGGGGCTAAGTAATATTTTTTCTGGAAAGGGGACGGTAGGCCAAAAAAGTTTGGGAACCACTGGTTTATAGAAATGATTCAGGAAAACTTCAGAATGATATAACACTAATAAAAAAATGATGGTGATTGTAGGCATGATGATGATAACTCAAAACCTTTGCATCTTTCTAGACTCTTCTAGAGCTTCTACTCTTCCATATTTGAATTTAGTGCCTAGACAAGTGTCTCTGGGATCTTGAGGACAAGCTTTAGAATAGCCTCTCAAGCTGGAAAGGCTTTGAGGATAAGCCCAATTGTACATCTATTGTTCAAGCCCAAAACCTTCTCCCTTCCAAACTTCCCTAGTATTTAAACACACACACACACACACACACACACACACACACACACACACACACAATCTCCCATCTTGGAATTATTCCAAGGCAGAAGAGTGGTTAGGGCTAGGCAATGGGGTAAGTGACTTGGCCAAGGACACACAACTAGGGAGAGTCTAAGGTCATATTTGAACCCAGGACATCCTGTCTCTAGGCTTGATTCTTAATCCACTGAGCCACCTAATTGCCCCCTTTCCCTATTACTCTAGAGGGCACCACAAATTACTTAGGCTAGTAACCTTAGTGTCATTCTCAGATCCTTTCTGGAACTCACCCCACACAGTCAGTCTGTAGCCAAGTCTTTTAATTTCTACCTGTATAATTTATCTTGTAATGTGTCCTCTTCTCTCTATACACATAGCTGTTATGCATTTGCAGACCCTCACCCTTTTTCAATTGGACTGTTGCAGCAGCCTTCTGGTGGTACCTCCTGCTTCAAATCAGTTCCCACTCCAAGACGTCCTCCACACAGCTGACAAAATTTAAAGTGTAGCTCTGCCCTTGTCATTGTCCTTTACCTTCTTATCTTGCCCAACACAATAAACTCTGTTGTCATCGTGTTAGTCATGTCCAATTCTTCATAACTCCATTTGAGGTTTTCTTGGCAAAGATACTAGAGTGGTTTGCCATGTCCTTTTCTAGCTCATTTTCCAGATAAGGAAACTGAGGCAAACAGGATTAAATGACTTGCTCAGGCTCATAAAGTAAGTGTCTGAGGCTGAATTTGAACTCTGGAACTTGAATCTTCTTGAATCAAGGCCAGGTGCTCCATCCAATGTACTACCTAGCTTCCCCCTAAAGAATAGTTTTCCCCATGTCATAGCTCCCTCCCTCCTTCTCCCCTCCCAACTGGGTTGTCATTTAAAGCCCTTAACAACCTGGGTCCTTTTTACCTTTTCAGTCTTTCTACATTTTACTTCCTCCAATATACTCTTCAGCTGAATTACAATGGACTACTTGCTCTTGTTCACACATAACACTCCATTGTGTGCTCTGTTCCTCCTCTCTGCCCATCTCCTATGCCTGGAATTCTTTCCCTCCTTATATCAGCCTCTTGGTTTCTCTGGCTTCCTTCAAGACTGCTCAAATTCTAGCTTCTGCAAGTGTCCTTTCCCACTTCCCTCAACTGACAGTGCCTTCCTCTTTGACATTCCTTTCCATCTATTTTGTAGATACCTTTTATGTATCTAGTTATTATGCTTACCCACACCCCCATTTTAATGGGAGCTCTTCAAGGGAGTGGGCTGTTTTTATCTTCCTTTGTAGTCCCAGTACTTTGTACAGTGCCTAGCACATATTAAGCATAGAGTCCCTTCTAGGCTAACTCTCCCAAACTCTATTTGTACTGGTAATTTGGGTCTCCATAGGTCACCTGGGTTGTGTCTTCTAATATTATTGCTATGAGCTCCTAAACAGAGTATTTCCTCCTCCCCTTCATACAGATCAGCCAGTTGACATCAATTAGCTTTAAAAAAATGATATTCACTGAGAGAGTATAGCAAAGATAGAAGTTCTAAAATCATTCTCCAGACTTGGGGAGCAGTCTCTCCTGCCTACACACAAAATCCCTGAGGAGAATGAATTCAAGCTTACTAAGTTGATACAGAAATACCCAAGGGCGCCCTGTTCTCCACCCTATCCCTCATATATCCCAAGGCATCAACTTACGATGCCATTTTAGTGGGGCACACATATAGAAGGCATGTAGGGCTTATGGATACCTCATGATGCCTGACCCTAACAGTCCTATTTTCCCTTCTCAAAATTCAGAGGCACTTTGTGCCATAGTATCCTGATGGCTGAATCACTAGTTTATTGAGTGGAACTGGCTTATGATGCCTTAACTGATGGATCAATCCCATGCTGGCCTGGGTCAAAAAGATCACTTATCTGTTGCTGGTATAACTCCTCACCAGACTTGACTGTTCCTGTGATCTCTGCTGCTGACTCATGTTCCTGGGGTATAATGTATCTTCTGACCTTTTGAAGTTCTCAAGGTCATAACTTAGTCAAGTCACCCAGGGCTCTCTATCCACTGTGCCAACTAACTTCATCTTCCTAAAGCTCAGATCTGACCACATTACATCCAATTTCTCTTTTCCCACCCAACAAACTCCAGTGGTTCTCTAGAACCTCTAGGATCAAATACAAAATTCTCTATCTGGCATTCAAAAAGCCTTTTACAAAATGGCCTTCTCCTATATTTTCAGTCTTCTTACAGATGTACTTCCCAGTTTACTCTTTGATCTAGTGACACTGACTTCCTTACTATTCCTCACATAAGACACTCCATCCCTAGATTTTAGGCATTTTCATTGACTGCCCCTCATATCTGGAATAGTCTCTCTTCTCAGCTCTGCGTCTTGGCTTCTCTGGCTTTTTTCAAAGCCCAGATAAAATCTTATCTTCTACAAAAAACGTCTCCTTATCCTCCTCAATGCTTTGGGATTTCTCTCTGCAATGATCTCTAATTTATCCTGTATATATATCTGATTTGTATATATTTGTTTGCATTTTGTCTTATCCATTTATACTATGAGTTTCTTGACTGCAGAAACTATCTTTTGCCTTTCTTTGAATTACCAGCATATAGCACAATGCCAAGAATATGGTAGGTGCTTATTAAATGAGTTGACTGACTGATGTGCTAGACTTACATAGGTATGCACAAAATAGAAATAAGGTAATTAGGGGTAGAAGGGCCTAGCCACTGAGGTGAGCAGTAAATGTCTCATTTAGAAAGTGATACTTGATTATCTATAATAGGGATAAACTTTAAAACCTTCCTAATAATGTCTGGAGTGAAGCAAGAATGTCTGTTATCAACATTGTTATTCAGTATTGTATTAGAGAGGCTAGCTATAGTAATACAACAAAGAAAAAGAAGTTGAAGTAATAAAATGGGCAACAGGGAAACAAAACTATCACTCTTTGCAGATTATATGATGGTACACTTGGAGAACTCTAAAGAATCAATCAAAAACTGGTTAAAAATAAAAATTTCAGCAAAGTTGTAGCATATATAATAAAGTCATATAAATCAGTATTTCTATATACTACCAACAAAAACTTAGCAGTAAGAAATAGAAAGGGAAATTTCACTTAAAATAATGGCAGACAATATAAAATATTTGGGAGTATCCCTGCCAAGACAAATCCAGAGATTATATGAACACAATTACAAAATGCTTTTTTTAAACCCTTAACTTCTGTGTATTGGCTCATAGATGGAAGAGTGGTAAGGGTGGGCAATTGGGGTCAAGTGACCTGCCCAGGGTCACACAGCTAGGAAGTGTCTGAGGTTGGATTTAAACCTAGGACCTCCAGTCTCTAGGCCTGACTCTCATTCCACTGAGCTACCCAGCTGCCCCCCAAAATACTTTTTTTAGAAATAATGACAAATCTTAATAGTTGGAAGACTATTACTTGCTTATGTGTTAGCTGAGCCAATAAAATGAAAATGGCAATTCTATATAAGTTAATTTACTTATTCAATGCCGTGCCAGTTAAACTACCAAAAATTATTTTATAGAGCTAGAAAAAGTAGTAAAAAAATTTAATATGAAATATTTTTTTCATTGATTCCATTGATATTATTAATATTTTGGTTAAGAATATCAAAGGAGTCAATGCAATGAAAAAATTATGAGGAAAAGCAGCTTAACAGTTTCAGATTTCAAACTATATTACAAAGTGGTAATCATTTTGTGGAATAGACTAGGTACACAATTCAGTGTAGTAAATGACCATAGTAATCCAGTGTTTGATAACCCCAAAGATCCAAGCTTTTGGAGTAAGAACACAACATTTAACAAAAATTACTAGGGAAACTAGAAAGCCATTTGGAAGAAACTAGGATGATCAACATTCTTGCACCATATACCAAGATAAGGTCAAAAAGGATAAATGATTTAGACAAAAAGGATGATATCATAAATAAGTTCAGGGAGCATGGGAAATGAGACTCTCGGATCTATGCATAAGGGAAGAGTTTATGACTAAACAAAAGATAGAGAGGATTATAGGAAGTAAAATAGATGTCAATTATATGAAATTAAAAAGCTTTTGCAATAACAAAATGAATGCAGCCAAAATTATAAGGAAAACAAGAAAGTGGAAAACAATTTTATAGCAAGTTTCTCTGATAAAAGCCAATTTCTCAAATATATAGAGGACTGGACCAAATTTATAAAAATAAGAGCCATTCTCCTTTTGATAAATAGTCAAAGAATATGAACAAGCAGTTTTCAGAAGAAGAAATCAAAGTTATCAATAATCACAGGAAAATATTCTAAGTCACTACTGATGAGAAAAATGTAAATTAAAACAACTCTGAAACAACTCATACCAATTAGATTGGTTAACATGACACAAAAGGAAAATGACAAATGCTGGAGAGGATGTAGAAGAATTGAGACTATAGAAAGCACTGTTGGTGGAGTTGACAACTGGTCTAATCATTCTGGAGAAAAAAATTGGATCTATTCCAAAAGGGCTAAAAAACTGTGAATACCCTTTGACCTAGCAATACTACCTCTAGGTCTGTATTCCAAGAAGATTAAAAAAAGGGGAAAAAACCTATTTGTACAAAAATATCTATTACAGCCCTTTTGTGGTGGCAAAGAAATAGAAATTGAGAGCATGCCCATAAATTGGGAAATGACTGAATAAATTATATCATATAATTATGATGGAATAATATTGTGATATTAGAAATGATGAGCAGGATGGTTTCAGAATAGTAATATCATAAAGATGATCAACTGTGAAAAGCTTGGTTACTCTGTTCAAGACTATGATCCAAGACAATTCCAAAGGACTCATTATGAAAAAGGTTATTTACTTCTGGAAAAAGAAGTAAAGAACTCTGAATGCAGGTAAAAGAAAAGTTTACTAAATTTTATTTTTTATTGTTTTATTTTGTTTGTGTTTTCTTTTGTGACATGGCTAATATGGACATGTTCTGTCTGACTTCACATGTATAATTGATATCAAATTGTTTGTATTCTCAAAGAATAGGGAGGAGTGGGAGGAAGAGCAAAAAGATTGAACTTGAAATTTTTAAAAATGTTAATTTTTTACTTGTAATTGGGAAATATTTAATGAAATAACTAAAATAATTTTTTTCTGGGGTAGATATATTTATTTTTTGTAACATACATTAAGTGGCACTAATTACACAGTTACTCTAAGGTAACTAACATGAAACCACAGAACTGTAACTTTGCCACATCTGCATGGGGACTCGCCATCTTTGGCTGGTCCTAATTTCAAACAATTGAATAATACCCCAGAACTATATCAATAAAAGCCTTGTAGGAAGTCCTGTTCTGCAGTGACTCTGTATTTATTCCCCAGAGGGCCCTGCAGCTGATAGCAACAGAACATGTTAGGTATAAAAGTAGTTAAAGCCCAATTAACAAAAGCTCTGTTCTTCACTTCTTACTATCCCTGCTTTTCAAGAATAGGCAAAAAGGTAGAAGTTTAGGAAATTTTTAGGCAATTAAACATGGAGCTAGATATCATAGTACATGTAGTGAAGGAGGAGGTTCCAATCTATCTCAGACAATTCCCACTCCTGGGAAACTTTACTGAGCTTTACATCTCACAGTTAGATTGTCTCCAGTTATTACCATTTCTGGGATTATTTGTTTTGTCAGGATTACTTCAAGGATACCGACTTTATCAAATATTTTGTCTAATTCTCTCTAAGAAAGAGAAACAGTTGAAAGATAGCTTAATGGAGACTAGAGTTGCATACCTTGAAGACTGTATCTCTCAAATGGCCAAAACTATTTCTCAACTAAATGCAACTATCTCTCACTTCAACCTGTCTTTCCTACTGTTTCTACTTCTTCCACCAAGGCAGCTAAAGCAAAAGTCCAAAAGAAAGAAGGTACAAACATACTCCCCTTAAGAGAAGTACCAACCTTTAATCCCAAAAAAGAGCTAGTTAATATAAGACATCAAAGACCATTTACCCCTCAAGATATTGAAGGATTTAAGTGGGATATTCCTTCTTTTGAGGAGGAACCCATAGCTGTTATAAAAAAACCCTGGAAAACATGTACCTGGACCATGGAAAACCTGGACCAAGTACCCGGACAAAATATGAAAAACTAAAACAAGAGATTGGAGAAAATACTTCACAATCTATGGAGCAACTTGTAGAACTGGGAGGGAGATATATAAATCTATATTTGACCAGAGAAAGGGATGTTAGACAATTGAGAAGGCTGTGAAAAATTGTTGCAGGGTAGTCAAGGACTATTTCAAAACCAGTTGGCCAAATATGGACAATGATGAATTAAGAAGAGTGGTAAAAGATGTGTATAATGGCCATGAAAGGAAAGATGAAGATGATAGTAATTTAATGGAGACATTAAGAAAGGAGATAAAAGTATTAAGGGGGAAATTTGAAAAAAAAGATACCAATTTTGGAGTATATATGACTCCTTTGTGAGAATCTACAAACCAAAGACCAATGTGTTACTTATGCAGAAAAAGGGGACACCTAATATTAAATTGCAGAATCTAAACTCAAGTTTCAATCATTTTAGAAATAATGATGGAAACTTTAGGAACAACTATTCTAGGAACAACAACTATTTTAGGAATGATAATAATAATAACAGAAACAATTTCAGAAATAACAATTATGGAAATTATGGGAATGATAGAACCAATAATAAAAATGAGGCAAATGACATGTTAAAATATATCTGAAATGGGGCTCCTCCATGCAATAGCCAAAATGTAAATCCTCCTCAATGAGAGGAATCTCAGATTGGTGCACATGGATATTTATAAAGGTTTGAGAGGGGAGAATGGACTCTGGAATTAAAGATTGAAACACTTGATTTTCCAGACATCAATATAATTATACCAGTCATCCCATTCCATCTTCCCTGGATAGCAATGAACCACATGTGACACTGAAAGTAGGAAATACATATATGATTGTCTTCTAGAAACTGAGGCATCAAGATCTGTGCTGATGAGTACACCTGATTCTAATTGTAATTCTGTTGGCTCTATTAATGTTGTGCAGTTTGTTGGAGCACCTCTGACAGTTCCAAAGCTTTCACCATGAATAGTGTCTATGGGACCTTTATCCATGCAACATCCATGCCTTCTAATGCCTGATTCCCCCATGAATTTATTTGGGAGATATCTTTTGTGTAAATTAAGAGCTATGATAATATGTACTCAAGATGGCGATATTACATTAGAACTACCTGAAGAATCTTTAAATCTGTTCCCAGTACTCTTTCTAGATAGTCCGGAGATGGATAAAACTCCCACCTTAAAATACCAACAGATACCCAAATCTCTCTGGGCTACATCTTCTATTAATGTAGGCCTACTTAAATCAGCTATTCTGGTTCAAATTAGAAGAAGAGATGGCCCACCTTTGTCCATTCCTCAATATCCATTATCAAAAGAAGCATCTGAGGGAATTACCCCAGTGATAAATTCTTAAATTAAGCAGAAAATAATAATCCCATGCAAATCAGAATACAATACACCTATTTTGCCTATTAAAAACTGAAATTAGATGAAAATGGAAAACCTGTTTATTGATTTGTTCAAGATTTAAGGACTATTAAAATTATGTCATCAAAGGCACCCTGTTGTTCCAAGTCCATTAACTATTATTTCCTCTATTCCTAGCACCATGTTTTGTTTTTTTTTTAATACTCATCTTTTAAGATTCCCGAAACATATTTGCATTCACCTGGAAAGATTCTCATTATACGTGGTGTTGTCTGCCTCAAGGTTACGTGGAAAGTCCAACTTTATTTTCCCAAATTTTGACACAAGATTTGGCAAATATCAAGGTCAAGGAGAGCCATTTAATACCTTTTGTGGATAATTTGCTCTTGGCCTCACCAAATGCCACAGCAAACATCTCCTGTTGAAATTAGGTAAGAGACAACACAAGATCTCAAAGTCAAAGGTTCACTGATGTCTCCCAAAAGTGGAGTATTTAGGATTTGTTTTAGTTGAAGGTGCTTGTTTTATTTCTCCTAAGCATATTGAAGATATCCAAAAATTGAGTGCCTCATCCACTAAAGGACAATTGAGAGAAATTTTGGGAACAACGGGATTTTGCAGGCAATGGATTCCTTGCTATGAGGAAATCACCAAACCCCTTATAACACTGGCAAAAGATGTAGTCACTGAACCACTTAGGTTAGATGCAGAACACCTAGCAACACTTACTAAATTAAAACAGGCTATCCTATCTGCTCCTGCTTTAGGCAACACAGATTCCAAAAAACCATTCACTCTGCATGAACATGAACAGAGAGGATTAGCTTCAGATGATTTAACCCAAGCTTTATGACCTGTTCAACATCTAATTGTATATTATTCAGCTCAACTAGACCCAATAGCTTCTAGAGTACCACTATGTTTTAGAGGCATAGCTGCAACAGCTTTGCTAGTAACAAAATCTGCAGATTTAGTATTGGGATGCCCACTAACGATAATGTGTCTTCATGAAGTTGAAGCATTGTTACTAAGGCATAGAACATAGGCATTCTCTGACCAAAGACTTACAAGATATGAAATACCTTTATTAGGTAATGAAAACATCACTTTAAAACACTGCACAGCACTCAACCCTGCTACCTTGCTTCTAGATTTACCAATCACCAGAGAACCATTGCATAGTTGTGAATCATTAGTGTCTATGGTAGAAAAACCTTGTGAAAATCTCCTGGACATTCCTTTGGAAAATGCAGATCTAGTTTTGTTTACGGATGGTTCTTCCTTTATGAGAAATGGCATATGTTACACTGGAGCAGCTGTAGTTACAGAATTTACCACTCTGTGGTCAGCTTCACTGCCATCAAATATAAGTGTTCAAGGTGAAGAATTAATAGCATTGAAACAAGCCTGTGTAATCACAAGAGACAAGAAAGCAAGAATCTATACTGATTTGAAATATGCCTTTGGAATATATCATGCTGTTGGTACTCTTTGGCTTCAAAGGGGATTTTTAACATTAGCTGGCAAAACTATCTCAAATGCTAAAATCATCAATAAGGTGCTTTCTGCTCTTTAACTACCTGAAACCCTGGCTATTGTACATTGCTCTGCCCATACAGGTGTAACTAACCTTGTTTTGAGAGGAAACCACTGGGAAGATGCTGCTGCAAAGCTCTCTGCTATAGAAGGCCCTGAATTTATCTTAAATTTGGAAATTATTAATGACTCAGATTTATCCCTTTTATATAATGAAAAAGAGGTTAAAAATGGAAACAAAACTTCAAGGCTGAACAGGTTAATGTTATATGTGTGGCACCCAAAGGAAAACCAATACTCCCTAGAACTTTTTATCACCAAATTTGTCAATCTATCCATAAAAACAGTCATTTTGGAATCCAAGGCATTGTAGACTCTTTGAAAAAGATATGGATAGCCCCTGGCATAACTAACATTGCCTCTAATGTATGTGTAGCCTGTCCAACCTGCGAAGTATATGACCAGCATATTTTTTGCAGAAAAGCTTTTGGTAGACATACTTTAGCTTACACAACTTTTGAACATCTCAAAATTGATTTCATTACAATGCCAAAGGCTGGACATAACAGATTTCGCTTTTCCATTGTGTTTACAAGGTGAGTCACCTGGATTTTTTTCTTTCCCCCTGGCTTGCAAAGCCACTCTTATGGCCATTTCAAAAACATCACTCACACTGTCTTTGGTCTTTGTTAAACACTCCATATACCCAAATGCACCAATTTGATTCACTATCTCTCTGCCTTCTTCAGCTTTCACTGGCTCCTTCTTCATCTTGGCCAGTTCCTGCCTTGTGTGCTCATCATTTCGAAGATCCTTCTTGTTCTCAACCAGGATAATGGGCACTTTGGGACAGAAATGCTTCACCTCTGGGGTCTACTTCTCCGGGATGTCAGGGCTATTGATAGAAAAACATAAGTATAACATCAGTATCGGGGTAGGAAAGAGGTCTAAGGTGATCATGATCTTCTTCACCAGCTGTGTCCCACAAAGTCAACACTACTACCTGTTTTCTATACACTTCAATATCGGCTACATAATTTTCAAACACTGTGGGCACATAAACGTCAGAGAACTGGTCTTTGCTAAATACAATCAGCAAGCATGTTTTTCCACATGTACCATCACCAACTATAACCAAGTTTTTTCGGATGGAGTCCAAAACTCAGAAGGTTCTTGAGTCCCCTTTTTTGCCTGGCAGGCTTCTCTGCAAGCTGCGCATTCTTGGACTCAGGCAGTTTCCACACTAGAAACCAGTGTGCAGGCAGGCAGGGAGTGGGAGCATGGGAGGGTGAGGGAGGGAGCTGGAGGGCCCTAAAATAATTAAAAAAAATAAAGTATGCTTGCTCCAAGTCTTAAGAAGAAGTAAGGATTCTAAGAGGTAGAGAGAGAGGAGGAAGGAACCTAGGTACTTTGACTCCAAGTCCAACACTCCTACATTATATCAAATTACGTATTTAAAGAAGCTAAAGGGTATAAACTACACAACTCCACCGAACCTAGACATCAATAGGCTCCATTGGCTCTTAATCCAATTTTAAAAGTCTACTTCCCATCTCCTATGACTTAGCCACAAAATGTTAAGGACTTTTATATCACTAGAATTGGTAAACAAGTGTTTATCAGTTAATAGACTGAGTTGCTTCCCAAGGCACAAATTTCCATGAAAATCTGACATAACAAAGGTGGAACAGAGATCTCATTTATTAGCTTTTTAATTTTTCTTTCATCCAGGCAGGCCCTCTGCCTTATTTCCTTTGGGTCAGTATATTGTGGGCCCTGGGCATATTTGCCTGGTATAATTGAGCTAAATTAGATACTGTAGACTTGGCATTAGCAGATCAATCATGAGAACCACTCAGACTAATCTGCACCAAATCTCAGGGTGAGCATAAAGAAATGGATTTCCAGGACTCTTGTGTGTTGAATGCTTGTTAGGAAACTATTGAGATTATGGAGGAGCAAATAGAGGAACCACTGTGTGACAAATGTTAAATTCTGACAGCAATGTGACTAAGCAGGTAAATCTTCATGCTTATTGTTTTAGAAGTTCTCCGTGGCAAGATACTTAGGGGAATGTTGGATGAAAAATGTTACTGTAACCATAGATTCAGAAAAAATGAATCCAAAAAGCTGATTTAAATTCAAATTGATGAGAAAAATGTTTCATGATGAGGAGATCATGAGGATTAAAAAGGAGGAAAAAACCAGAATTCACATCTCCTTGAAGATTAGGGATAATAGGACTTTTCAGCTTTGTGGATAATAGAAAGCAAAGGTTAGTGGAGGGAGTGGGCCTGGCATCTCATTATTTTGCTGGCACCTATTCAGAACAGCAGGGCCTTGTGCTATCTATTATAGAATGCAGAATGAAAGAATTTCCTTTTTGATAATCAAAGACTGATTCCTGCTTTGTGGCCAGAGGCTTACACATCCCCTGAATTGGGTGAGAAGATAAGGAACCAGTAGAGTGAGATAGTTCAAGGCATCAGCTTCTCTGTGAATCTGTGGAAGGAATGGTCAGTCATGAGGATCAGGGTTGGGTTTGATAAGTTTAGGGGATAATCTGAAGAATGAGGATGTCTGGAGACACAGTCAAGCAGCCTCCAAGAGCAGTCAGTTATCTCTGGCAGTGAGCCTGGGTCCTCTATATCTATCCTTTAAAGGACTTGCATATAAGGAAAAATTATAATATACTACCTTGTCCTTGATTAATTTCTACATATTTATTTTTATTCATATTTTTTCTCTTACCTTCTATCTTAGAATCAATACTAAGTATCTATTGCAAGGCAAAATGATAAGAACTAGGCAATTGGGGGAATTAAGTAACTTGCCCAGGGTCACATAGCTAGGAAGCATTAGGCTAGCTTTGAACCCAGGTTCTTACATCTGTAGGCCTGACTCTATATCCACTGAGCCATTTAGCTGCCCCTAATCAATTTATTTTAATATTTTACACACACGCACACACACACACACACACACAATATGTACTCATTGTCTCCCTCTTATTTTTTATTTATTTAGAATGGAAGGAGAGAGGAGGCAGGAAAAGGGGAATGGGGAAAAACTAAGGGGTACCTAGTGTGGGAGGATCTTGTTTGTTGGAGTTGAAACCAAGAGGAGCATCAGAGTGAGCTAAAGTCCCTTTTCAGTCCTCTCTAAAGGAAGGCATTGGGAGGAGTTTAGTACTCCATCCTCTATGAATACTTTCTAAAAATAGTATTTTTAAATGTAAAAAAGAAATATAAAATTACAAATGAAACCAATTATAATGAAATAGTTATTACATATGTGTGTATATGTCTGTATGTATATATGCATGTAAATAAACAAATTTTTAGAACCCAGGTCTGAGAGAGAATCTGTTTATTTAAAGAAACCATCCCTAAGGCAACCAATTCTTGATAGTTTTCATTTCTATTTCTATATTTAAAATTTGGAAAGCTCTTTATGCATATTATTCCATTTGATCTCATCTGATTTGATTACCTCACCTCCTTGAAATATTAGGATAGCTGTCATTCTCACCCTCCCCAATTCCTTCTAGCATCCTCTTACAACTAGAAGTCCTGGAAGGAATCACCCATTCAGAGGGAGGGGCCATTGGTGGTTTTTCTCTTAGCTAAACACCCCCTGTTTCTTCAATAGATCTTCAAGTAGCATGGTTGAGAGGTTCTTCACCATCTTAGTTATCCTCTTCATGCTACCTTTCTTTATCATTTCCTTTTTAAAATATGGCATCCAACACTGAACACCTTAATCTGGATATAGTCTGCTCAAGGAACAATTCTATGGCATTATCTCCCAAGTTTTATACACTAATACCTCTAAGTCCAAAGAGTGCTAGATTATTTAGGGTTAGGTGACCTCTGCTCCCATACAAGTCATATATACTCTAAATTTCCATTTTCTTGTCCAAAAATAAGAATAATAATTTGTTACAAGGAAACTACTTCATAAACCTTAAAGGGCTATATAAATTTTAATGATTATTACCATTGTTATTACTTCCAACATTTTGTCTTGGTTAATTAGTAGAAAGTTAAATGCTACTTTATAACCAGTGGAAATTATTTGAATTGTTGGCATTTACTTATATGTTACCATTTCCAGGGATCCAGGATCTCATCAGCAGGTATACCCCTGCAATGAAGATTACAACTCACCTGCCCTTCTTATCCTGTGTGCTGCTTGTCCATCTCCTTTCAATCCAATGTAACAATCATTTATTAAATGACTAGGCAGATGAAAGTCGCTGTGCTACTTCCCAGGGCTATAAAGACAAAGATGAAAAATAATTCCTTCCCTGGAGCTCAGGGTGTGATTATATAAATTCCCAGATATTGTTGACTTATAATGATAGGATGGAGGTGGGGAGTATTGAAAATGAGAACTGGATTAGATCTGAGGATGAGTCATCAAACAATAGACTAGGCAGAGCCCTATTATTGATTGACTTGATGACATTTTCATCTCTGCAGATAAATGAGAAGCTGAAAAAGTCTCTCAGTCTGGGAACGGGAATTTAGTGGAAGGTAAAACCAGAGCTTGATCTCTGAACTGACAGAGGAGTTCATTCTACAGTGGCCTCTCTCATAGGGTACATATAGGGATGCCATTCTAAAAAGGAGATCATTATCACTGACATTTGTATAAGGGCTTTAAAGTTTGAAAAGTCTCTTCTATAAAAGGTAGCTAGGTGGCACATTGGACCTGGAATCAGGAAGACCTGAGTTCCAATTCAGACTGATTCTTACTAGCTGTGTGACCTTGAGCAAGTCATTAATCTCCATCTACTTCAGTTTCCTCATCTATAAAATGGGAATAATAATTATGTAATATAAAAATATTATAATTAATAATAATACCAGAGTTTTTATGAGGAATCGACTGAGGTCATATTTGCAAAATATCTTACAAACCTTAAAGTACTATAAATGCTATTTTGATGATGATGGCAATGACATTTGAATGGCATGACAATCCTTTGAAGTAGATACTATCATTTCCATTAGCAGATGAAGCAAGATTCTTGCTTATGATCATAAAACTAATATTAGAGGAAGCATTTGAATATAGCTATTCTTAACTCCAGGTCCAATACTCTATGCCAGTGATGGGCAAACTATGGCCAGCGGGCTGGATGCAGCCCCCTGAAATATTCTATCCGGTTGCATTACATTATTCCTAATCTAACAAATACAATGAGTAGGATATAATATAATTAAACTTTGAAAGAGTTGCCTTAGAAACAGACTGACAGATGAGCATTACTTTTCCTTTGGTACCTTCTTTAAAAAGTTTGCCCATCACTGCTCTATGCCATGTGGCATCTCATGCCAATAACCATTCATCTCATGGTATCTAAGTGGAGGAAATGGGCCTAGATATTAGGGAAGCAGTGTGGTACAATGTAAAGAACACTGACTTGAATTTGAATTCTAGCCCTGCCTCCTTCTACCCGGGTGACCTTGGGCAAAAGCTCCTAAGCTCTTGCCTTAGTTTTTTCTTCCATATGAGGAGGGAGCTACGTTAGATGACTTTCATTTGTTCTAAAAATAGGATCCCAATAGTCTAAAATAGGAGGTAAAATATCCAAACTTCACCAAATAAATGTAAAGAAAAGTTATAACAACTGAGTAATAAAATAATTCATTCAGTGCCAGGTTAGAGAGCTGTCCAATCTGGCCTTAGACTCTTCCTAGAGACTGGGAAAGTCACTTAATTCTGTTTGCCTCAGTTTCCTCTTCTGTAAAATGAGCTAGAAAATGAAATGGCAAAGCACCTCTAGTATCTTTGCCATGAAAACCCCTAAATGGCATCATGGAGAGTTGAACACAACTGAACAGGCTAAACATCAACAATGTAATAACTTGACCAGATTAGAGAAGGATGGGTTAATGGGAGGGGCATATTGTAAATGTTTAACAAGCAGCCCTAGGGAGGGAAAACAGTATGCACTTTAAAACTTAATTTGTATCATTAGCATTTTATCCACTACTTTCTTATATCTAGAAAACCAACAAAACAATAAATCAAACCCTGGTTTGTAGCAGGTGTTGATTTGCAAGGTATAAATGCTTCTACTGAAAATTCAAGAGGCTGGTTCAATCTGGCTCCAGCACACCCCTAGTTAAGGCCATTTAGACAGACAGGCAGCAAGGACTTGCTATGTGCCAAGCATAGTGCTAACCACAGGGAATACATAGAAAGATGAATACCCTTGCCCTTGAGGAACTCCTAGGCTAATGAAGGTAAATATGCAAACAACTACATACCAAATAATTACATATGAAAATACATACATATATATATGGTAAATTATAGGTAGTCTCAGAAAAGAAGATACTAGAATTAAGAAAGATTGGGAAGAGAAGATGGCCTTTAGCTTATATCTGAAGGAAGCAAAGGAAGCTTAGAAGTGGAGATAAGGAGGGAGAGCATTCCTTGCTTGGAGAATAGTCAGAGAAAACTCTCAAGAGTTAGACAACAGATTGTCCTGAATGTGGAACAGAAGACAACACACAAAAGAAAGCTTAAAATGGGGGTGGGGTGGGGAGAAGGGATTTGGAACATGATGGCAAAATTCAGAAAGTTAGAATCCAAGAAGGGAAGGAAGTTTGATCTGTCTTGGTCTTTCCCCAAAATGGAAGCCCAGGAAGGAACTCATTAATTAGATGAAACCATTATGGCTGATGAATGGTCCAGGATGAGAAGGCCACTAAGATGGATGGATTGATGGATGGTTGGATATTCCAGGGTGAGGAGGCTACAGGTGCTGAGGGAAGTTGCCAGATCAGATGGTTGTTGAAATAGGATGGTAAAATCTGGAAAAGCTGATAACAGCTGGAACCATGGAAATCAACATAAGGTAGGAACAGGAATATCTGAAGTAGTTAGGTTCCCCAGATCTCAACAAAGTCTTGTTGAGATGCAGGAGAGGGCTCAGATGGCATGCTCTGTACCATTTACAAAAGCATCTTTAGCTTAGGTTTTACTATCCATGTGAAGTTTTCCCATATCCTCCTGTTTTCAGGGTTGTTTCCCTCTTCAAATGGTCTTACACTTATTTATCTGTGTCAAGGTCATATTTCACCAGTAGAGTATAAACTCTGTTAGGGCAGAGATCACTTTTTTCCCCTTTATCTCTCCCAACATTTCCATCACTGTTTATTATACATAACTGTAATTTCCTAAGTTTAGGGAACTTACTCCAAAAGCTGGACATCAATTTATCTAGGAAGGTATCTAGAGCTCTGAGAAGTTGTGACTTGCCTGGCTAGCATTATGTCAGAGGTAGAACCTGAATCCAGGTTTTTCTGGCTTCTGTCTTGTACACAGTGAAATGTAATACATGATGGCTGAATAGAAGGAAATTCGAAAGGGAATTTCAGAGAGACAAGTAGTGTCAAGCAACAAATGGTACTTTCCTTCATGACTTTCTGAAGTTTCCTATACTTATAATGACAGGATTCTGTCCTGATCTTTTTATGTTGTTCCCTCTAGACTTTGGCTGACCATTCATGTTATAATTATTGGAGGTCTCTTGATCTATTTGAGATGGTAAATTGATGTACAGAGAGAATAAGATGACCCTTCTCCCTTATAACAGTTGCCCAGGCAGGATCCTTCAGGTCTAAGAGGTATATCCCTTCAGGACCCACCTGGGTTAATTGATATGTTGATTTGGGCTCTTTAGCAAGGATAACGCCTTGTATTCTGACTGCAATTTCTCCCTTCCCAAAACAAGATTTGAAACTGCTTTAGGAAGGTATTTTAAACTTTATATTAAACAAGAAGGATATGGGTAAAGGATTGTGGTATAGGAGACCCTATTCTAATGGTTACTAATGAAATCTCAAATACTAGCAGATGAAGAATCAATGTAGCTTCCCTCTGGTTTAGCCTGGCCAGGACTAAACCAGAGTAGGTAAACTGCTGGGACATCTTTAGCTTCTTCTTCAATAGATCTTCAGCCTTACAGTTGAGTTATGTCCATCCTTTCCACCCTCTTCTTCGTCTCCTGCCCACTTCCCGGATCCCTCCTGGGCCCTGGGAAACCTAGATATCTAGATGATGTAATTCCTAATATCTAGGGGCAGTAGACACCAAGGTGGTGGTCAGGTACAGGTTGGAACGGTATCTCAAGTACAAGAAGAGTTTGCAGAGAGATGTTTGCACCCTCTCACTCCAAGACCAGGATCCACCGAACTCCAGCCTCAGCACAGGTCAAAGACCCAGAACTTCTGCTCAGGGTTCTCAACTGCCCTCCTCCTGCCTTTCGCATGACTTCCCTGGGAACATTCCATCCAACTGACTTATTTGTCAATCAAAGGTGAACTTCAAGCTCCCAGAGATTCAATATAACATTCATCATGTACCATCTCTGCTCATATCCTTGTATCTGTTACTATCTGTCCTCCCCCTGCAATTGGGCTCCCTCGTTCTAATCTTGAAAAGTCATGGCCCAGCAGGCATTAATTTTCTCTTGCTCCCTATTTTAAGCCCTTACCCTTTGTTTTAGTTTGAAATCTAAGATAGAAGAGCAGCAAGGGGTAGGGAATTGGTATTAAGTGACTTGTCCAGGTTCATAAAACTAAGATCATATTTGAACCCAGGCCTTCCCAACTCCAAGCCTGGTGCTCTATCCACTGTGCTGTCTAGCTTCCCCCATTAATTCCTTTCTGTTATACAGCAGTGGAATTTGACATAAGCCCATGGAAGAAATCTCTGGAGATCAAATAGGATATCTTTTTTTTTTTCATACAGGGAACCAAAAGTACAGTGGAAATAGATACTCTGGAGTCAGAGAACCTGGCATCAAATATGACCTCTGATGTTTCATATTTGTCTGATCTTGGGAAATTAATTTAAATTCATTAGAGCTTGGCTTATTCATTTGTAAAAGGAGGATGGATGGCTGGAGGTCCTTTCCAGCTTTATAGCTCAGATCCCTGCCCTATATGGATGGGTAACATGTGAAAGGAGCCTTTAAAACCTTCATGGAGGTTAAGGTGATTGTAGCTTCAAGATATTTGTAGGATCCCCTCAAATCTCTGGAAGGATTCTTTAGAGGGTCAGGTAGAGAAGTGCCTTCTCGAAACCAGATTTACCTTTAGAAATGAGATTGGAAAACATTCTCTAAGGGCTGAGAAACATAGCAGTCTTCCTGGAAAGAAACACATCTTTCTTGGCAGTAAAAACCTAGGACCTGGACTAGCATTAACTGTGGGTAGGACTGGGATCAGTTGGCATCAATCAACTCAGAAACCCAGCAAAATAGAGAATATAAGAGATGATCCTGTTAGGGTAATAATCTGTGTCATGAAGAAGAAAAATACTCCTTAATTGTGCTCTAGGTGACATTTCTCCTGTTGAACCAGGAAGGCAACAAGACCAGTAGAACTTGATTTTTAATTCTGGGCCTCTGTACCATGTCTAATTTTATAAGGGCTCTTCTTTTCTCTACCTCTCTATAACTAAGGCTAGACTATTCCCCAAACTCCTACTCCACTCCATATACCCTGCCATAATGTCTAGAAAATCTACCTTCAGATGTTTAATTTGACTTTGTGGTCTAAATAGTTCATTGATTCCAAAAGAAATGTCTTTCCAGGTGCCTTCTATGAATAGACATGATTCCCTCCCCCCCTTCACTCTTACAGAGCTCTTTGATTTGTCATCCCTCTACTATGCTTATATTATTAGTCCTATCTATGCATGTTTCTTAAATTCTTATTAGAACGGAAGTTCCAATGGGAAGGGTGTTTCTTATTTCAACTCCATCTTCTCTAGGATCCACCTTCCTGATGTGTGTGCATAAATATTTATTGTATTGAGTTGACTTCCAAATGCCCTGGCCTCTGCTTCCTTCTAGGGAATATTCCTTCCCAGAGACTACCAATAACATCACCCTGTCGGGATAGGTTTTCACTGAAGCAGAGGGAGGTCTTTTCTGTGGCTGATCATCTAGTCCAGGGGTCGGCAACGTATGGCTCTCGAGCCATATCTGGCTCTTTTGAGGGCCAGATATGGCTCTTTCTGTAGGAGCCATAAAGTCAATTTTTTTCAGGCACTGTTACAGGAGCCGCACTGTGAGCACTGTATGGCTCTCATGAAATTACATTTTAAAAAAATGTGGCGTTTATGGCTCTCGTGGCCAAAAAGGTTTCTGACCCCTGATCTAGCTTGTCTGAGGAACCTTTCAAGGTGAAGGCTTGGTCCTAGGAGACACCAGGAAGAGGCTGTTGGAGGGGGAGCCTTGAGAAGTCAGAAGGATGGTGTTTGCCTGCATTTTTAACAGCTGTGCCTCATCAAGCCTGACACAAAATTCCTGATGCTGTTCCTCACCAGATGTGGCCAAAACAGAAAACTACCTCCTCTGTCTGGCACCCCAGAAATAGCATGTTTTAGCTTGTGTTGCTGTCCACCAAATCAGAGAATCTGCAGCCTCCTTCAACAAAGCTTGGGTGGGTTAATTGTTCTAAATGAGAGCCTGCTGTGAGCTGGAGAGGGGTTGGTTTTGAGCAGCTGTCAGAGATGTGAACAAGCTGGCAGGAGATATCAAGAAAAGGAAAATTTATTTCTTTTCTACAGAAGTTAAGGTCACTTCCACGATGATGCATCCCTTTTTACAGGGTCAAGTGAAGTGAATTGAAGAGCCACAATGAATTGCTAGCAAAGGTGTTTTTTTTTTGTTTTTTTTTTTTAGGATGTGAGTGAAAAGAATTCATGCTAGGGGGTGTAGAGAATAGAGCTCTGAACATGGTGTCAGGGAGATGAGTTCTGATCTTACCTCAGACACTTATTAGTCTGATGAAACTGGGCAAGTCATTTAACCTCAGTTTCTTCATCTATGAAAAAAATAACACCTCAATGACATTAAAATGTTTTGCTAATCTTAAAACAATAAATAAATGCTACATAGTATTTAAAAAAATTAAGACTCTGACCTTTTATCTTAGAATCAATACTATGTATGTATCAGTTCCAAGGCAGAAGAGTCATAAGGGCTAGGCAATGGGGTTTAAGTGACTTGCCCAGGGTCATCCAGCTAAGAAGTGTCTGAGGCCAGATTTGAATCCAGTACCACTCATCTCCCAGCCTGACATTCTATTCACTGAACTACCCAGCTGCCCTGTGACATATTTTTATTACCTTTAAGTTATGATGTAATGGAAGGAACTCTGATCTTGGAGGCAGTAGTCCAGTCCCAGATTAAAATCCCACCTCTGGCACCTGATTAGGTATGATAGTGCACAAACCTCTGAGTTTCAGTTTCCTCATCTGTAAAATGGGAAAAATGAAACATATAATGCTGCCCTCTCAGGGTTTTTTGAGGAAAGTACAGTCTGCCAGAATGAGGAAATACCATTGGAAGTAAAAGCATCTTTCCAGGGCAAGTAAGGAGAATGCTTAATTGATTGCAGTTCCTGATTATACTTGAGTGAAGCACCTGAATGTAATGAGTAGTGAGGATGGAAAGGGAACATTTTTGTAAGTTGAGCTGACAATTGTTCAAGAATGCGTGTGTATACTTGTACATCTGTATCCACATAGGAGTACATATATGCATATAGATACAATATTATAGATTACATTGCATATATTTTAATATAACATACAGATATTATGTGAATCATGCACACGTGATAGAAAGTAGGTGACTTATTCAATATCACATAGCTAGTAAGCATTTTAAATAAGATTTGAACCTAGTTCTTCTGAGGGTACACATGTATATACTTGTGTATAAATACTATATTAGATTCCATATAATGTTTTATTATACAACACATGTTTCATATGTATACCATGTGTGTATCACAAATATGTGATATACATGATAGAAAGTAAATCACTTATTTAGTACCACACAGCTAGAAAGTGTTCGAAATGGGATTTGAACCTAGTTTAGTGTATACACACGACTATTTTAATGTATAGATACAATATTATATTATGTTACCTATGATAATGTTTTGTTATATAATATGTATATATTACATGTATATTATATAGTCATATGATATATATGATAGAAGTTGTTAGTATTGTATAGCTAGTGTTTGAAATGGGATTTGAACCTAGCTTTTCTGTGGGTGTATACACATACAATTATTTTTATGTATAGACACAATATTATATTGTTACATATAATACTGTTTTATTATATAACATGCATATGTTACATGTGTATTATATATTCATATGATATATATAATAGAATTTGTTAGTATCATATAGCTTGAATGTGTTTGAAACAGGATTTGAATCCAGTTTTTCTTTCTGTATATATATATATATATATATATATATATAATATATGTTAACTTACATATCACACATATACATGTTTATGTATATGTTTGCATATACTCAGACACATATATACATGGACTCTTCTTTTACCTTCCTCTCTATAATATATCCAGATTACTCTCCAAACTCCTTCTCCCCATCCTGAACCCCCTGCTTTGCCAGAGTCGAGAAAACACCTTCAGATGCTTACATTGACTTTATGATCTAAATTTGTTCATTTTACTTTATGACCCAATAAATACAAAAGGTGGCTCCCCAAAGGTGCCTTACATGATTCATAATGACTTTTCCTCTCACTCCTATAGTCCTCTTTATTTCACCACCCTTCTACTGTCTATGCAGTTTTCTTATACTCTTACTAGATGGAAGCTCTATTGGAAAGGATGTTTTTCCTTCAACTCTGTATCTGTGTGTTTATGCATGTGTACCCAGGCAATACGATACGTGCATATATATGTACACATCTATCAATACACAAGCACAAGAATAGGCAGTTACTGAGTTTTGTTACACAGAAGAAATGTACACAATCTTAAGCCTGCCAAGGCTAACATGGTCATTTTTACCTTAATCCAGGACATTTTCCTTATGCATAAGATTAAAGTACCTAATATAAAGACACCCCTAAGTTAATCTTAGCAGTGGATCACACTTGGTTTATGGAGAAGAAACTAGGATCTAGAATCTCACACATAGTCTTTCTCTTCAGGGCTCACTGTACAGAGCCTCTGCTCATTCTCTCCCATAGACTCATTGGATCTCTTCACACCTAGCAGATAAGATGATTCAGAGCCAGGAATCCAGAAGAATTGGGTTCAAATCTTGTCTCCGACATTTACTTGTTATGTAACACTGGGCAAATCTCTTAATAGTCTCTAAGGTCCCAGTCAGATCTAAATCTGTGGACCTATGAATCCCTCCCCATAATATACCTTGATTCATATAACAATAATAATAACAAACATTTATATAATACTTTAAAGTTTGCACAGTTCTTTACAAATATGATCTCATTTTATCATCACAACAAATCTGGGAAGTAATATGATCTCCATTATATAATTGAGGAAACTGAGGCAGACAAGTTTATGTGATTTATCCAGAGTCACAAAGCTAATAAGTGTCTAAATCCAGATTTGAACTTAGCTCTTCTTGACTCTAGACCCAGTGCTCTATTCATTGACACCCCTGGCTATCTCTTGACCAACTATCAATGCTACTCAGACAAACATTAATCCATACTCATAAAATAGATAAATCATCATCTATGACAACTGATTTTTAAATAGGGTACTGTGTCTCTGTGACAAATAGTGAGGATGGAAAGGAAACATTTTTCTAAGTTAAGGTGGCAGTTGTTCAGGAGTATATGTGTGTGTATCTATACATACATGCAGACATAATATTACATTATTATATTGCATATATTATATAACTTAGATAAATTATATGTGAATTATATACATTATGACATACATATAAGATAGAAATTGTAATCTAGTATCATGTAGCTAGTATGTATTTGAAACAGGATCTGAACCCAGTTTTTCTGTGGTTATGTCCACACATATACATACATATGTACATTTGCATATGTGGGAACAACATCATATAATATTTCATATAATATCTATTATATGTGTATTATATACAGACGTCAGATATACATAGATTATTTATATGAGATAGAAGTTGCTCCTTCACATGTAAAATAATGATTGAAATAGATGACCTCTATTTTCCCTCTTTGCTTTAATCTATGATCTTGTTATTCTAATCATCAGCTTTGCTAATTCTTCTTGCCTGCTGTGGATGTTGTTTTTAGGAGTCACACACAGACATTGCCCCTAAATACATTTTTAATGCATTTGAATAGTTATTAAAACAAAGAACAGCTATAAGCTTTAACAAATTCCAGGGCAGTATAAGCAAATTATGATGTGCTTGCTGAGATGAACTTATGAGCATATCTAATTTAACATGTGATATGAATTGTTGAATCCATGCTGTGATATTAGGTACTATCTCATGCGTAAGGAAATTGTCTTGGGTAAAGGTAAAAACTGCCTGAATAAATTGTTCCCTCCAAACTGTGACAACATGAGACATGTCAACTATGAATTTGTTATTCCCTGTGGTGGTATATAGCCCTTAGAGAAAAATGCAAATTTAATTATTATGCAAATGAAAATTAGATAACTCTTCTTTTTACAGGGAGATTCTTCTTTGTGCTCCCCTCCACCACCACCACCACCACCACTACCATGTTTCTCTTTGTTGTAAATCAGTTATCATTACTGTGAAGATAAAATGTTGTGAAAACATATCCTTGGAAAGAAAATCCAAAGGCTTTAGCTTCTAGTGTTTTGAGCCTCTTGGATCACCCATTTCATCTTCATCGATCTGGTCTCCTCTCCCCATGGTCTACCTTCATGGTCAGCTTCTGAGGCAACTTATCTGGCCACGCCCACCCTAATTAATTATGTGTGATATTGACATGCAGCCTTGTCTGAGTGGGGAGAGTGTTGGATTGGCAATGGGAGCCCCTAAATTCAAGTCTTGCTTCTCATTCTGTTCTCATTCTCATTCTTTACCTAACTCGCTACATGTTTTAATTTTCCCACCCAAAAAAGAGGCTCTTGGATGAGTTTCTTTCCAGCTATAAAGCATTGATCCCTTGACCCGTATGGAAGTCAGATGGGTGGGAAAGTGCTAGAGAGAGTGGGGGACTTGGAATCAGGAAGATCTGAGATTGAACCCTGCTTTGGACCCTTCTTAGCTGGGGGAACTTGGATAAGTCACTTAACTTCTATTTAATTCAGTTTCCTCAACTGTAAAATAAAAGAATAATAGAACTTATCTTGCAAGGTTGTGAGGATCAAATGAAATAATATTTGTGAAGCACGTGGCAGATATAAGGTGGTATAGAAAGGTTTATCCTCTTTAATATTCCCTTCCCTAGTGTAAAAAATAAAATGAATATAGCTNATATATTTATATATATATATAATATATGTTAACTTACATATCACACATATACATGTTTATGTATATGTTTGCATATACTCAGACACATATATACATGGACTCTTCTTTTACCTTCCTCTCTATAATATATCCAGATTACTCTCCAAACTCCTTCTCCCCATCCTGAACCCCCTGCTTTGCCAGAGTCGAGAAAACACCTTCAGATGCTTACATTGACTTTATGATCTAAATTTGTTCATTTTACTTTATGACCCAATAAATACAAAAGGTGGCTCCCCAAAGGTGCCTTACATGATTCATAATGACTTTTCCTCTCACTCCTATAGTCCTCTTTATTTCACCACCCTTCTACTGTCTATGCAGTTTTCTTATACTCTTACTAGATGGAAGCTCTATTGGAAAGGATGTTTTTCCTTCAACTCTGTATCTGTGTGTTTATGCATGTGTACCCAGGCAATACGATACGTGCATATATATGTACACATCTATCAATACACAAGCACAAGAATAGGCAGTTACTGAGTTTTGTTACACAGAAGAAATGTACACAATCTTAAGCCTGCCAAGGCTAACATGGTCATTTTTACCTTAATCCAGGACATTTTCCTTATGCATAAGATTAAAGTACCTAATATAAAGACACCCCTAAGTTAATCTTAGCAGTGGATCACACTTGGTTTATGGAGAAGAAACTAGGATCTAGAATCTCACACATAGTCTTTCTCTTCAGGGCTCACTGTACAGAGC
The DNA here is from genome assembly GCF_016433145.1 of Gracilinanus agilis. NCBI lineage: Eukaryota > Metazoa > Chordata > Mammalia > Didelphimorphia > Didelphidae > Gracilinanus > Gracilinanus agilis. The sequence continues at coordinate 133,816,802 of NC_058133.1, forward strand.
CTCTGCTCATTCTCTCCCATAGACTCATTGGATCTCTTCACACCTAGCAGATAAGATGATTCAGAGCCAGGAATCCAGAAGAATTGGGTTCAAATCTTGTCTCCGACATTTACTTGTTATGTAACACTGGGCAAATCTCTTAATAGTCTCTAAGGTCCCAGTCAGATCTAAATCTGTGGACCTATGAATCCCTCCCCATAATATACCTTGATTCATATAACAATAATAATAACAAACATTTATATAATACTTTAAAGTTTGCACAGTTCTTTACAAATATGATCTCATTTTATCATCACAACAAATCTGGGAAGTAATATGATCTCCATTATATAATTGAGGAAACTGAGGCAGACAAGTTTATGTGATTTATCCAGAGTCACAAAGCTAATAAGTGTCTAAATCCAGATTTGAACTTAGCTCTTCTTGACTCTAGACCCAGTGCTCTATTCATTGACACCCCTGGCTATCTCTTGACCAACTATCAATGCTACTCAGACAAACATTAATCCATACTCATAAAATAGATAAATCATCATCTATGACAACTGATGTTTAAATAGGGTACTGTGTCTCTGTGACAAATAGTGAGGATGGAAAGGAAACATTTTTCTAAGTTAAGGTGGCAGTTGTTCAGGAGTATATGTGTGTGTATCTATACATACATGCAGACATAATATTACATTATTATATTGCATATATTATATAACTTAGATAAATTATATGTGAATTATATACATTATGACATACATATAAGATAGAAATTGTAATCTAGTATCATGTAGCTAGTATGTATTTGAAACAGGATCTGAACCCAGTTTTTCTGTGGTTATGTCCACACATATACATACATATGTACATTTGCATATGTGGGAACAACATCATATAATATTTCATATAATATCTATTATATGTGTATTATATACAGACGTCAGATATACATAGATTATTTATATGAGATAGAAGTTGCTCCTTCACATGTAAAATAATGATTGAAATAGATGACCTCTATTTTCCCTCTTTGCTTTAATCTATGATCTTGTTATTCTAATCATCAGCTTTGCTAATTCTTCTTGCCTGCTGTGGATGTTGTTTTTAGGAGTCACACACAGACATTGCCCCTAAATACATTTTTAATGCATTTGAATAGTTATTAAAACAAAGAACAGCTATAAGCTTTAACAAATTCCAGGGCAGTATAAGCAAATTATGATGTGCTTGCTGAGATGAACTTATGAGCATATCTAATTTAACATGTGATATGAATTGTTGAATCCATGCTGTGATATTAGGTACTATCTCATGCGTAAGGAAATTGTCTTGGGTAAAGGTAAAAACTGCCTGAATAAATTGTTCCCTCCAAACTGTGACAACATGAGACATGTCAACTATGAATTTGTTATTCCCTGTGGTGGTATATAGCCCTTAGAGAAAAATGCAAATTTAATTATTATGCAAATGAAAATTAGATAACTCTTCTTTTTACAGGGAGATTCTTCTTTGTGCTCCCCTCCACCACCACCACCACCACCACTACCATGTTTCTCTTTGTTGTAAATCAGTTATCATTACTGTGAAGATAAAATGTTGTGAAAACATATCCTTGGAAAGAAAATCCAAAGGCTTTAGCTTCTAGTGTTTTGAGCCTCTTGGATCACCCATTTCATCTTCATCGATCTGGTCTCCTCTCCCCATGGTCTACCTTCATGGTCAGCTTCTGAGGCAACTTATCTGGCCACGCCCACCCTAATTAATTATGTGTGATATTGACATGCAGCCTTGTCTGAGTGGGGAGAGTGTTGGATTGGCAATGGGAGCCCCTAAATTCAAGTCTTGCTTCTCATTCTGTTCTCATTCTCATTCTTTACCTAACTCGCTACATGTTTTAATTTTCCCACCCAAAAAAGAGGCTCTTGGATGAGTTTCTTTCCAGCTATAAAGCATTGATCCCTTGACCCGTATGGAAGTCAGATGGGTGGGAAAGTGCTAGAGAGAGTGGGGGACTTGGAATCAGGAAGATCTGAGATTGAACCCTGCTTTGGACCCTTCTTAGCTGGGGGAACTTGGATAAGTCACTTAACTTCTATTTGCTTCAGTTTCCTCAACTGTAAAATAAAAGAATAATAGAACTTATCTTGCAAGGTTGTGAGGATCAAATGAAATAATATTTGTGAAGCACGTGGCAGATATAAGGTGGTATAGAAAGGTTTATCCTCTTTAATATTCCCTTCCCTAGTGTAAAAAATAAAATGAATATAGATTTGAAAATAGTATGGGTTTTATAGATTTATTAGTAGCCATTTGAAAAATGAAACCACGGGGTAGCTGGGTGGCTCAGAGGATTGAGAGCCAGGCTCAGAGAGGGGACATCCTGGGTTCAAATCTGGCCTCAGACACTTCCTAGCTGTGTGACCCTGGGCAAGTCACTTGACCCCCATTGCCTAGCCCTTACCACTCTTCTGCTTTGGAGCCAATATACAGTATTGACTCCAAAATGGAAGGTAAGGGTTTAAAAACAAAACAAAACAAAAGAAAAGCAAAAGCAAAAAAGAAAAGAAAAGAAAAATAACCATGTGCCATGGTTTCATAAAGTAAGTCAGTTTAAAAATTGCTTGCCTTGCCTGCCACCTCCATGGTGGATAAAGTGCAAAGAGAAAGTGCAAGTCCAGCCCCCCAATTTTATCCTCCTATCTATGTCATTATGTAATTGTCTACATCATCACATAAGACAGAAAGCCAATGGGCTCATGGGAAATGTTATTCAGAGACCCCAAAATTTCCAATAACACACTAGAGATGTGACTCTGCGTTAGGAGAAAAGGCCTCAGTTTTCCCATCTGTAAAATCGGAAAAATAATAATAATCCTCTCACAGGAAGATCAAATGATATTTTATGTATATATATATAAATATTACATATAATCTTTCTATGTCTGTATGTAGATACACACATATATGTGAATGTGATGCATACACATATATGCACATATTACCTTGCAAACCTTAAAGTCCTATGTAAATGTCATCTATTAACTTAAGACCCGCCATGAACCATCCTAGTTAACTTTATTCAGAATATGCCATTCTGGTTACTTTGGGTTTCCCTGGCCAACCTTCAAGCAACAAGATAGTGTATATTGTTAGTTATGAGTAGGGTGATATCGTGGAAAGGATTCCAGATTTGGAGACCTGAGTTAAAATTCCTTCCACCTGTGTGGCTTTAATTTCAGTTTTTTCATCTGTAAAATGGGGCACAATGTAAATGTAAATGTAAAATAATACAACAAGAGTGCTATGAGGCCCAAATGATGCAGAGGTGTAATGTATAAAGTGCAGTGGGAAAAGTAATGAGTTTAGAGGTTAAAAGTCATGGTTTCAAATCCCAGCTCTGCCATGTACTACCTGTATGACTTTGGGCAAGACATGCAAATTCGGTCTTAGTTTTCTTCATCTTTAAAAGGAGAGGGTTCAATTAGATGACCTCTAAACTTCCTTTCAGCCTGAAACTTATGATCCTAAAAGACTCAAAAACCTTAAAATACTTTCTAAATGTCAGCAATGGCTATCATCATTATCATTATTGATATAATTGATCTGCTGTAAGCCTCCTCTTGCCTCTCCAATTTCCCGAGAGACAATTCTTCCATTTTGATGTCTTTGCTTTCTATAATGAATGTCAGGGCCTTCGAAGTCTACTGGTTGGACTCCACTAATGACTTAATTAATGAGAGGGTCCATGTTAAAGAAGGCTAGACCAAATTTCCTGCAGCTCCAGCACTGCAGAGGAATGATCTGCTGTTCATTTCATACTGAGCAGAATACAATCTGCCTACATTACTGGATTGGCATTGTCCAAATCTTTATACTCTCCCACTGTTCAAAACAAAACTGTCTGAAGGAAGAACCATTAAAATGTCATTAGAAGCACCAGGCAATGGTTGTTCAAATTTATAAACCTGTACTGCAAGTGATGAATAGTGAAGGGAGTATGAGTCTTAGTTATTTACTAAGGGCTTCCCTCCCCTGCATATCCTCTTTCCACCTCCCACCTCCCAAACTCTTGTGAAAACCAAATAGAATGTCTATGAATTTGTCCATTTGTCTGTCTCCAAAACAAGTAGAAAGATGACTAACTTTTCTGATAGGGATTTATTTTATTTCCAGTTTTGAATTTTACAGTGTGAGTTTCTGTTTTCTGATTCACAGATATATTTTTCCTCTTTCATTCAATTTTTTTTTCACCCATCACATCAAGCAGAGCTCAGAGCAAATGAGATCATTGTTAGTTCTTCCCTCTTCCGTCATGCAGAAAATTTGACCCTGATCTCACCCAATCTGACTAGAGTCATTTACTGAACTTATTGAGCTATTAAAAATAACTTCAGCTGGCACTATAACTACAAAGAGGCTTTTAAATCTGGCAGGAACTCCCCAAGTATCCGCTAATCCTCTTTGAAGTGGTAGGGTGCTGCCCACCTAGAGAAGAGAGGCACTTTATAGGAGACAATGAGAATCTGGCATTGCTCATTAATTTTGAATTCATAGAGATATGGCAAATGTTAGGCCAATTTCACAGATGGAGGATCCCAGGTAGAAAATTTATTTTTTGTGTTAAGACAAAACTTATATGGTGATAATTTCCACATAAGCACTACAATTTTTCAGAAAATCTCAACCTGATGACAACTGGAGCCTTGTTCATCACTGGAATGACCTTTATCTCTTCTCTATTTGGAAATCCTGTTTAATGAACTTAAGATGAACAGTCATGATGCATAGCCATGAATTACTACCTCTTAAGGGGAAAAAACCATTTTAATATACTTGCTGCACAAGGACATTGTAGCTCTGACCTGTTGTGAGGCAAGTGTCTGTTTTAAATTAATTTCTTTTAATAAGAAGCATAGCTATTAGAAAGGCTTGTGTGTATAAGTATGTGTGTGTTCTACCATTAGCCCTAAATAATAAAATATTCATCTGAAAGGCAGCATATATAGGGTCTAGCACTTTCTCATTCTGTAGTCCATTAAAGTGGTTAGTTCCTTCTTAATAGCAAACTAGACAAAGCAGTAGGAAATTAGCTGAGGGGAAGAATATGTGCTAGAAATGGAATAAACTATAAAAAGGAAGAGGGAAATGATGACTGAAGAGAAGAACAAGAAGACAAAAATGCCAAATTAGTCATGATGTTATTTTAAATGAAAATGAGTCCAATGAAGAGTGTAAAATTGATTTAGGCATAAAATATAGACAGATAATCATTAGATAAGCATACATAGATGCCTATGTTGATAAATTAATTAGCAGATAGATAATAGGTAGATACCTACATATACATGCATCTATACATCTATTTGTTCACATATACATAATCAGTAGATAGATACATCTATCCATATGGGCATATAGAAAATCAATAGATAGATAATTGGTAGGTATATAGTTGGTCTAATTCTTTTTTTCAGTGTATCTGTGATTTCATAGGTATAGAGAACTTCTGGTGTGGAAACTCCTTCTACCAGTTACAGACTAGGAAATCATCTAAAAGTTAGAGTCTTTGAGTCTTCAGAACTGTCTAGCTTAAGAGATTTGACAACCCCAGCTTCACCAGTCAAAGAATGCCATGTTTAGCCCTAGAAAGTATTCTAAAAACATTATAGAGAATGTGCCAACCTGCACTGGTAGAGGAAGTTTTCTCATCTGGGGGTTCATTGTACTAATAAAATCCCACATCCAGTTACTATCCTAATTGTTGTCCCGCCCTGAGGCATTGATTCACAATGACCAAACTCAAAGAGAATGGTTAATGAGTGAAAATGCCAGGAAGGATTTGCTTTCTCAGGGACCTGGAATACTTATATTCCTCATAGAAATTATACCACTGCACTCAATACTGTCATAAAATGGGAAACTAAATTTCTTCTCAGCAGGTTGCTTTTGTATGCATGGAATCAGAGAAATGAAATTGAAAATATCTTTTAGGAGAGATTTTATCTAACTGGGCATATTATCATGGATTTCATCTATTATTAATACAAGTCATTCACATATGTGGGGAGTTTTCAGGTTTATAAAACTCTTTCCCTCACAGCTGTTCTGTGAGGTAAATAGAACAAGTCTTATCTCCATTTTACAGCTGAGGAAGACGCTCCTCAAAAAGGTTGCCATTTAGCTAGTGTCACAGCTCAGATATGTACCAAGGGTCTTCTAACTCAAAGTCCAGTGACCTTTCCATGTCTAGACTTGTTTCTGACTTTCTGGACTTCAGAATTATATCTCTCCTACTGCTGGCTCATCCTGAAACTTCTTTCAGTGCCTCTGTTTTCTTGTGTTGGAACAGCATCCCACTTTTGATACTACTTTATCCCCAACTCCCTTTTCTCATTGGTAAGTTCCTCCTGAGGCCTCCATTTTTGGAGGGTTCCAGGCCAGTTTGCCTTCATTCCCTTCCCAGGTCTGTTCTTTACTTTCCATCCATCTTCCCCACTCCATTTCAGCTTTCTTTTATGTATTATTTTCTTCCCTTAGCTCCTTGAGGATGACTGTCTTTTTTCCCCTCTTGTATTTGTATCTCCAGTGTTGGTACATAGTAATTCTCTACTAAATGTCTGTTTCTTACCTTCCATCTTTCCCACTGTGTGGTACTCCTTCTCTACTATTGGATAGAGTTAGGATGACTTACCCCAGATAGGTAGGTAATTTAGGAGAGCTCTAGATATAACTCGTATAGGTAATAAGGGGACATTTGAACCAATAGATCAGATATCATGGAGATTTATTATAGGATCATAATCCTCCCAGATTATCTAGTCCAAACCCTTCATTTGAACATGAAGAAACTGAGATCAAGTTAGACTCAGTGATTTACTCAGTGTCATATAGTCATATAGTATATATATATATGTATGACTGTATGTGTGTGTATATATATATACATATACATATATATATACATATACATATATATACATATACATATACATATACATATACATATATATATATATATAATGTCATATAGTAAGGAACATAGCCACATTTGAACCCAGGGTCCTGGAATTCAAACTTGGTGTTTTTTTCACTACCTCAAATTACTTGGGTATCCCAAGAGGATGGCCTAGAGCAGTGATTCCCAAAGTGGGCGCCACCACCCCCTGGTGGGTACTTCAGCGATCCAGGGGAGCAGTGATGGCCACAGGTGAATTTGGGGGTGGCGAATAACTGTAAGGGGGCGGTGATAGTATGTGACATGGGGCGCTAAGTAATATTTTTTTCTGGAAAGGGGGCGGTAGGCCAAAAAAGTTTGGGAACCATTGGCCTAGAGCATGGCAGCAGGGAGGACCTAATGGATGGAAATTGATGGAGACCCCAGTATTCAGGTGATTCAGGTTATACCAAAGAGGTATAAAATGCAGGCCCCACCATGATAGCTGGAGTTTCAGACTCCAAGTCTCCAAAAGACTGGCTAGAACAAAGCAGAGCCCTAGTCCCAGAGGAAAAAGTATCCCTCTGAATCCTTACTACAATATAACTGACAAGAGATCAGCCAGTTTCTTCTTGAAACCTCCACTTGGGGATAATCTATTATGCCCCCAAGGCAGCCCAAACTATGTCCTTTTGGATTATGTTGAATTCAATTTTTTCTTAAAAAAAATCTTTCTTCCTGATCTCTTTCATGTGCTTCATGTTTCACTGAAATTTTGAAGCTGCCTCCTAACCTTATCACTCAACTATGAATTTCTATTTGACCACTGACAAGTTCCTTTGCTTCTCTGTGACAAACCTTATTCATCCTGAAAATATACCTGCCCTTTCTATTCACAGCTAACTGAAGCACTGGAAAGAATGCTTTTGAGTATATACAATGATACCTCTATCCTCGCTGATCAGGAAAACTCACCTTTGTGAGTTCAAATTTAGCCCCAGAAACTTACTAGTTGTATGACCCTAGGCAAGTCACTTAACCCTGTTTGCCTCAGTTTCCTTATCTGTAAAATTGGCTGGTTAAGGAAATGGCAAATGATTCTAATATCTTTGTCAAATTAGACCCCAAAGAATCAGACACAACTGAAAAATGACTGAACAAAATGAAATATTACTGTGTCCCCTTTATGACTGAGGAAACTGAGATTGAAAGAGTGACTTAGAGATTGGATCAGAAAAATACAAGTGATAACTAACTGAGAAGAGATTCCAGCCAAGGTCTTCCTGACTTTGACCAGTGCTCCTCCACCCGTGTTAGCCAACACTAACAAATGTCGGTTCAGATAAATTAAGTGATTCCAAATGCCAGGAGATAATAACAGTTTGCCTTTCAGAACTGTAGAGACCTTTGGAAGAGCAGGACCTGCTGAATCATTGCACTTGAGTTCTTAGTGGTCTCATGCTAGGGGATTGAATATGCCAAGGAAATTATTTTAGTAGGGTGCCAGCAGTCAAGCATGTCATATGATAGTTTCCATCCTTTCCCATGTATCATTTGTTACCCTATTATTGTTTAGTGATAGCAAGGNAAGGATTTGCTTTCTCAGGGACCTGGAATACTTATATTCCTCATAGAAATTATACCACTGCACTCAATACTGTCATAAAATGGGAAACTAAATTTCTTCTCAGCAGGTTGCTTTTGTATGCATGGAATCAGAGAAATGAAATTGAAAATATCTTTTAGGAGAGATTTTATCTAACTGGGCATATTATCATGGATTTCATCTATTATTAATACAAGTCATTCACATATGTGGGGAGTTTTCAGGTTTATAAAACTCTTTCCCTCACAGCTGTTCTGTGAGGTAAATAGAACAAGTCTTATCTCCATTTTACAGCTGAGGAAGACGCTCCTCAAAAAGGTTGCCATTTAGCTAGTGTCACAGCTCAGATATGTACCAAGGGTCTTCTAACTCAAAGTCCAGTGACCTTTCCATGTCTAGACTTGTTTCTGACTTTCTGGACTTCAGAATTATATCTCTCCTACTGCTGGCTCATCCTGAAACTTCTTTCAGTGCCTCTGTTTTCTTGTGTTGGAACAGCATCCCACTTTTGATACTACTTTATCCCCAACTCCCTTTTCTCATTGGTAAGTTCCTCCTGAGGCCTCCATTTTTGGAGGGTTCCAGGCCAGTTTGCCTTCATTCCCTTCCCAGGTCTGTTCTTTACTTTCCATCCATCTTCCCCACTCCATTTCAGCTTTCTTTTATGTATTATTTTCTTCCCTTAGCTCCTTGAGGATGACTGTCTTTTTTCCCCTCTTGTATTTGTATCTCCAGTGTTGGTACATAGTAATTCTCTACTAAATGTCTGTTTCTTACCTTCCATCTTTCCCACTGTGTGGTACTCCTTCTCTACTATTGGATAGAGTTAGGATGACTTACCCCAGATAGGTAGGTAATTTAGGAGAGCTCTAGATATAACTCGTATAGGTAATAAGGGGACATTTGAACCAATAGATCAGATATCATGGAGATTTATTATAGGATCATAATCCTCCCAGATTATCTAGTCCAAACCCTTCATTTGAACATGAAGAAACTGAGATCAAGTTAGACTCAGTGATTTACTCAGTGTCATATAGTCATATAGTATATATATATATGTATGACTGTATGTGTGTGTATATATATATACATATACATATATATATACATATACATATATATACATATACATATACATATACATATACATATACATATATATATATATATATAATGTCATATAGTAAGGAACATAGCCACATTTGAACCCAGGGTCCTGGAATTCAAACTTGGTGTTCTTTTCACTACCTCAAATTACTTTTCCCACCAATATATGGGTATCCCAAGAGGATGGCCTAGAGCAGTGATTCCCAAAGTGGGCGCCACCACCCCCTGGTGGGTACTTCAGCGATCCAGGGGAGCAGTGATGGCCACAGGTGAATTTGGGGGTGGCGAATAACTGTAAGGGGGCGGTGATAGTATGTGACATGGGGCGCTAAGTAATATTTTTTTCTGGAAAGGGGGCGGTAGGCCAAAAAAGTTTGGGAACCATTGGCCTAGAGCATGGCAGCAGGGAGGACCTAATGGATGGAAATTGATGGAGACCCCAGTATTCAGGTGATTCAGGTTATACCAAAGAGGTATAAAATGCAGGCCCCACCATGATAGCTGGAGTTTCAGACTCCAAGTCTCCAAAAGACTGGCTAGAACAAAGCAGAGCCCTAGTCCCAGAGGAACAAGTATCCCTCTGAATCCTTACTACAATATAACTGACAAGAGATCAGCCAGTTTCTTCTTGAAACCTCCACTTGGGGATAATCTATTATGCCCCCAAGGCAGCCCAAACTATGTCCTTTTGGATTATGTTGAATTCAATTTTTTCTTAAAAAAAAATCTTTCTTCCTGATCTCTTTCATGTGCTTCATGTTTCACTGAAATTTTGAAGCTGCCTCCTAACCTTATCACTCAACTATGAATTTCTATTTGACCACTGACAAGTTCCTTTGCTTCTCTGTGACAAACCTTATTCATCCTGAAAACATACCTGCCCTTTCTATTCACAGCTAACTGAAGCACTGGAAAGAATGCTTTTGAGTATATACAATGATACCTCTATCCTCGCTGATCAGGAAAACTCACCTTTGTGAGTTCAAATTTAGCCCCAGAAACTTACTAGTTGTATGACCCTGGGCAAGTCACTTAACCCTGTTTGCCTCAGTTTCCTTATCTGTAAAATTGGCTGGTTAAGGAAATGGCAAATGATTCTAATATCTTTGTCAAATTAGACCCCAAAGAATCAGACACAACTGAAAAATGACTGAACAAAATGAAATATTACTGTGTCCCCTTTATGACTGAGGAAACTGAGATTGAAAGAGTGACTTAGAGATTGGATCAGAAAAATACAAGTGATAACTAACTGAGAAGAGATTCCAGCCAAGGTCTTCCTGACTTTGACCAGTGCTCCTCCACCCGTGTTAGCCAACACTAACAAATGTCGGTTCAGATAAATTAAGTGATTCCAAATGCCAGGAGATAATAACAGTTTGCCTTTCAGAACTGTAGAGACCTTTGGAAGAGCAGGACCTGCTGAATCATTGCACTTGAGTTCTTAGTGGTCTCATGCTAGGGGATTGAATATGCCAAGGAAATTATTTTAGTAGGGTGCCAGCAGTCAAGCATGTCATATGATAGTTTCCATCCTTTCCCATGTATCATTTGTTACCCTATTATTGTTTAGTGATAGCAAGGATTAAATGATCTCTGTCCTATAATGGTGGTTGCCATGGAGTTTAATTCAGCATCTTTTTAGAATGGTAAAGCCTCAGGAAACAATAGTGGATTGTGGAGGAGCTGGAACTGGGTGGTTTTGAATACTAATAGAGACTCAGGCATCAGGAAGCTGCCAAAACTACTTCTGTAAGGGAGGAGAGAAGGGGTGGGAAAAGATACTTGGAGTTGCTCTGAGTAGCTTGCCCAGAGTCAAATAGTAATAATAATAAGTGCCTTGGGCAGGATTTGAACTCAGATCTTCCTGATTCCAGGTTGAGCAATCTATTCACTATGCCAACTACCTGCCTCCTTTTACCTTTCTAGTACCATCTAGACACACTGACCTTCTTGCTTGTTGTTCCTAGAACATGACAATCTGCCTTTCATCTCCAGCTATATTCTCTTCCCTCACCTCTCCCTCTTAGTTTCTTTGGCTCCCATTAAGACATCAAGACATCTCAAAGCCTGTTTCCTGCAGACCTGTCTCTGCCATGGTTCCCATTTCAGATTAAGGTCAGAGATATTGAAGGGAATTGGAAAAACCACTTTAGAGTCATTTGGAAAAACCTGGAACATGGGAATGGATTTTTAGGTGAAAGTCTTCCCCTTTCCAGCAATTCAGAGATTGTAGGGTATGTCCAAAACATAGAGTGTAGTTATAGTAGAGAGTGACTGCTCAGGACACCTACTGCCCTGGTCTATGGGATAGATCTGGAGTCAGAGCCAAGAATCATTTCCCTAAGATACTAAGTACCATTGTAGAGGACATAAAGGCCTGTAAGGCACCTATACCCTAAGGAGACCAGGGTAGCAGAGGTGATGAGATAAGAAAACAGTCCTGGATATGCCACAGCTTTGCCACTTGTCACTATCTTGTGAGTTGTGCAAGTCACAACCCTTCTGGACTTCAGGTTCTTTCTCTATAGAATGAAGGAATTGGATCCAATGGCCCTAAATGGATTGTATAGTTAAGAATAAAATCATAATTTATATTTATAGTGCATTTTGAAATTTGCAAGTAATTTTACATATGTTCCCTGATTTGTACCTTATGACCATCCCATGAAGTAAATACTACCGGTATTTTACCTCAATTTTGAAAATAAGGAAATGGAGCCTTAGAGCAATGGCCTGCTCATGGGGAAATGGCTACTAAGCACCAGACAAGGGATCTGAACCCAGATCTTCCTGATTCTATTTAATATAGTCTATTCACTACATAACATAGAATACTATGAAATATATTATATAATTAATATATTGCAAAACATCATATATTAGTAATGTATACTATATTAGATATTATTTTACATTTGTAGTTGTATTATATAACAACATATAATTATTTATTATTATAATATGTAATATAAAATATAATTATATATAAAATAAACATAATGACATATGTTAATGATATATATGCATTATATGATGATACATAATATAATATGTATATACTATTATAATAAAATATGTAACATATAGGTTTATAATAGCTATAATAGTTAATATTTATTTAGCATTTACAATATACTAGGCAACTGTGCTAAGTGTTTTACAAACATTAGCTCATTTGATCCTCACAACAACCTTGGGAGGTAGATGCTATAAATATCCCCATTTTTTGGATGATGAAACTGAGGCAAACAGACTAAGTGACTGGCCCAGAGTGATATAGCTACTAAGTGTCTGAGGCAAGATTTGAATACTCAAAAATTCCTTATTCTAGGCCCAGCAGTCTATCCACTATGCCAGTTAGCTGTCCCCCATTTCCTTTCTAGCTTTCTCAAATGTTACTCCCCTCTGGACACTCTACCATCTAGCCACACTGGCTTTCTTGCTTGTTGTTCCTTGAAGGTAACAGGCTCTCATCTCTGCTCTGTTCTCTCCCCTGACTTCTTCCTCTGTGTTTCCCTGGCCTCCATTAAGATTCATCACAAAGCTCACCTTCTGCAGGAGAGCTTTCTCTGTCTTCCCAGGTGCTAATGCCTTCTCATTCGGATTAATCTATGCTGTATTTTATCTTCTCTCTTCCTAGTTATTTACATGGTGTCTCCTCTGTTAGGATGTATGATCCTGGAGAGCCTGGGACTGTTTTTTGTCTTCCTTTGTATCTCCCCAGCACTTAGCACAGTGCCTGGCACATAGTAAATACTTATTGCTTAACTGGCTGACTCTCCAGATAAGCCTTATCTCCATAAAAGGCATGCTCAACAAAAACAAATCAGCAGGAGATTGTTAATAAGGACTTTAGAATTTCACAGGAGGAAGAAGTCCCTCTTAATCTGGGTCGATGGTTTCTTTCTTGCCTTATGTGGTGTTTTCTTTTGAGAAACCTGAAATCACTTTAGAAACTTCACTTTTAAATCATCTTCCCAATATCTCTTTTACTTATGGAGGAAAGGGGCAGGTATCATTCTAAAGATAAAAAAGATCTGGCATGAGATGAGGGAGGCATGTGAGTTTTAGAGACCATTTCTAAGCACATTGCCAGTTCCCTAAGCCTCCTCAGTTCTCATTAATAGCCACTTTAGTTTCACACCACGAATTTTTAACATCACCATATTTTTCTTTCTATAGGACTTTTACTTAGGGTTAATATCACACTGCCCACGTTTCCTTTCCTTTTTTCTTTCTCTTCACTGGGCCCCTCACCCACTCTACTAAAGAAATTCAAGGCAGAACAAATACCCTTGACTCCTGCCCCCAGAAAGGCTGTATTGCCTGTGGGATGTTCTGTGCTGCTGCTGCTGCTGTTTGTCATGCACCAGACTACACCTTGACTCTGTTATAATCATAATAATTCTTACCCTTTAAATCATACTCAGCAATTGTAGGAGAGGGGGTCTCTATGGAGTCAGAGCTCTGTTCAAAGGCATTAACTCTTGCTATACTTGAAAAGAGATGGTGTCCATCCGCTCAATATGTGGGTGGATTGATGATGGAAAGGGCTGTGATGAGAAAGACTGAAAATCAGTTAGGCAGCTGTACTGCCATCACTTACGTGTGAAGACAATGTCTGTTTAACCAGGAATAGTATACTGTAAATGTCTACTGACCCAATGAGACATTCTCTCATTTAGTCCCCCTTTTAATTAGACACATGACTGGTATGCATCCTTTAAGGGGAATTGAACTTGAAACTTTGACATCATTATTTCCATTCTCAAATCAACTGGGCTAACTAGTTGCAACCGTAAGTTATCAGAGAATAGAATTTATAGAGTTATTTCATGGCTTTGATCCTCTCTCTCTCTCTGTCTCTCTCTCTGTCTCTGTCTCTCTGTCTGTCTCTCTCTGTCTCTGTCTGTCTCTCTCTGTCTCTGTCTGTCTCTCTCTGTCTGTCTGTCTCTGTCTGTCTCTGTCTGTCTGTCTCTGTCTCTGTGTGTGTCTCTCTGTGTGTGTCTCTCTGTGTCTCTCTGTCTCTGTCACTCTGTCTCTGTCTCTCTCTTTCTCTCTGTGTCTCTCTGTGTCTCTCTGTCTCTGTCACTGTCTCTGTCTCTCTCTCTATCTCTGTCTCCCTCTCTCCTTCCCTCCCTCTGCTGCTCTCTCTCTCCTAAACATACATACACACACACACACACACACACACACACACACACACACACACACACACTCATACACTACCCACCATTTTTTCCCTCATTTATGAAATGAGAATAATGATGCTAGTCTTCCATGTTTCCCATTCACTAAATGCAACTTAGGGCAGGTCATTTAACCTCTTCAGGCCTTGATTTCTTCATCTAGTGATTGGATTAGATCCTCTATCAGGTTCCTTTCAGGTTTAAAAAAATTTATGAACATATGATTATGTACAGGATTTTTATATACTAAATGTAATTCTTTATTGATGCTTTTAAAGATTTTTTATAGGTATAGTTTATTTTTTTGGTGTAATTTGATATAGCTTTCATTTACAAAAGTAGCTTTTGCCCAACCCCTATCTAGAGACCTATCCCTTGTAACAAAAAATAAGAAAAGAAGTAGAGAAATACAACAAAATTAATTAACTGAGTCCAATAGGATATGTACTGTTGCATACCCATAGTGCCCCAACTCTGCAAAGAAAGGAGTAATTTGCATTTTCATATTTCATTTCATTTCTTCTTGACCATCTTAATTAGGCAGTATGAGAGCATTTGTAGTAGATGACCTCTAAAATTCTTTCCAACTCTAAATCTATGATCCTGTGAATTGTATGATATGATAGCCACAAAGAAGCTAATATGAGATGAGGACAAATTAAGAGATTCAGGAATAGAGAGATGACAATTCCACTGTACATTGCCCTTGTCAATCAGTCAATAAATATTTGTTAAAATCTTATATGGGGCGTAGCTAGGTGACTCAGGGAATAGAAAGCTAGGACTAAAAATGGGAAGTCTTGACTTCAAATCTGGCTTCAGAAACGTTGTAACTATGTGACCCTGGGCAAGTTAACCCCAATTTCCAAGCCCTTACTGCTCTTCTGCCTTAGAACCAATACTTTGTATTGATTCTAAGATTGAAACTAAAGTTTTTTTTAAAGAGACTACCATGTACCAAGAAAGGTAAGAGGTAGCTCTTGCTCTCAAGACATATCAGTTTTGAGCTCACACTGGACACAGTAGAGAGATTAATTTAATTATTCAAGAAGAATTTTGACATGATACAATAGAGAAATTGTTCCTGAAAAGCAAATTTTCCTACTCCAAACTTATTACTAATCCACTTAGAGCATTATTGGGAAGGAAGGTGGCTACTGTGTCCTGCTTACCCTGACATTTGGGCAAAAGTGACAGTCTTTTTCCATTATTGGTAAGGATAGAGCAAGACCCTCACACTTCATCTCTAGACCAATAACACTTTACCTCCTGCTCTGTATTATATCTATTAGGTCCTCAAGCTCAAAGGTCCAGGAGTATTGAAGTTCCTGATTACTAGGTGGTCTCTGTGGATTTTATAATAACTATATCACCTGATATTTATATAATATCTTAAGATCTGTTTTCCTAAATTAATAAATCCCTTCCCTTGTTAAGTTTGTGAGTTGTGTGGAGTTAATATTTATAGGCTTTACCAACTCCATCCATACATTACCAAAGCCAATCTTCATCCAGGCAAGCTCTGAACATAGCTGTAATCTGGAGGGCAAGGCAGCTGTTTGAACTCATCCTGAGCACTTTATCTACCTGGGGCTTTGGGAATAATTAGCAGTGGGAGCTGCTAATTTCTGTGGGATAATTCCTTGTCTGTCAGCCAATTTAGCTCTGGGATACCCAAGTTAATATAGCCTCCATTCCTGGTCTACAAGGGTTTCTATTATAACTGTTATTCTGGGGAACAACTGCCCAGGAGGGGGAGGAGAAATATTTCTAATCACTCACTCCCCTCCCCCCTGATATTGCTAGCAGCATGACATCATTGCCAACTGGACCCATCTTTACAATACCTAATGGGTCAATGGAAGTAAGCCTCATTCAAAATTATTTGAGATATGTAGCCTGTATTGCCTCTCCTCAGTTTAAATTATACTGTCTCAAAGAGGACAATATGCCTCAGTCTAAAAGAGAGTCAGTTTAGCATACTTTTGAATCCTTATTCATGTCAATGTATCCCTCTAGGCAAAATTCAATGGGCAGTGCTCCACCTCTGCCACTAAAGCTCAGTATTATAGAAGACAAAAGGAGCTTGTTCCGGACCTTACAAAAGACTTCCTATGACTTTTGCAACTTGATTTCTACCATGGCTACTCATCTGTGTAGTTATAATCCAATGGGAAAGGCAACAGCCTTTCTATAATCATGACTTACTATCCTTTAACTATGGTGATCCTACAACTAGATTACTCCAAAGATTTGCCCCTATTCCAAGGGCACAATCTCAGAGATAGTAGATACTTTGACCAACAAGGTTCTCATTGTAGCTGAGGCCTCCTCCCTTTTTTTTTTTTTTTTTTTTTTTTTTACATTTTTAAACCCTTAACTTCTGTGTATTAGCTCCTAGGTGGAAGAATGGTAAGGGTGGGCTATGGGAGTCGGGAGTCGAGTGACTTGCCCAGGGTCACACAGCTGGGAAGTGTCTGAGGCTGGATTTGAACCTAGGACCTCCGGTCTCTAGGCCTGATTCTCAATCCTCTGAGCTACCCAGCTGCCCCACCTCCTCACTTTTGATTAAATGAATTTTCTGACTTTATAGCTTTCTTCTTCACATTATCTCCCATCTTTGGATAGCTTTATGTCCAAGTCTTCAGATAAAATTCCATTTTCTATAGCATTTGCTCTGAGTTCAATTTGTTTATGGAATGCACAAGAAAAATCTTGGTGTTGTACTATTATAAAAATGGTGAGGCCACCCCACTCATTACTGAAGAATTCAGTTTTTAATAACTTAAGCCACTTATCTACCTAGCTTAACCATTTCTTTGTGAATTATGGAATATAGGCTTTAGAACTAGGATTCACCTTAGTCAACAAGCATTGATTAGACAACTTAGTATGTGTGAGTTATGGTGCTAAACTCTAGAAATATAAAGGCAAAAACTGGCCCTGTTCTCAAGGATCTCACATTCTAGTGGTAGAGACAATATGTAAATAGCTAGAAATCATTTGTCCAATCCTTTTTTTAATTTAAATTTTATTTTATTTTTATCATGAATTTAATCATTGACATATATTTTAAGCCAGTGATTCCCAAAGTGGGTGCCACCACCCCCTGGTGGGTGCTGCAGCAATCTAGGGGAGTGGTGATGGCCACAGGTGTATTTACCTTTCCTATTAATTGCTATTAAAATAAAAAAAAATAATTTCCAGGGGCACTAAGTAATATTTTTTTCTGGAAAGGGGACGGTAGGCCAAAAAAGTTTGGGAACCACTGCTTTAAGCTATGAAGAATAGGGGAGATCATACAAGAAACTAAACTGTTATATAGTTTAAAAAATAAATGTTTGTTTAACAAAGTAAGAGAATTACTCTTTTTGTGATGTCTATGCTTTTTTTCTGTGTATTTAAAAAATCTTACAGATGCTTTTTCATATCTATTACTCCCCAATAATCTATCTTTCCTGGCCTATCTAGCATAGTAGAATCTTTCCCTTGTAATTAATGCATATAGTTGAGTAAAACAAACCAGCAAATTGACTGTCTCCATTCTGTCCCTCAAGTCAATCATCTCTCTGCCAAGAGGTAGGATATATATATATATATATATTTCCTTATTAGTCTTTCTTTCTTATTTCTTCTTTAGTGTATATCTTTCTTTTTTTTTCTCCTTAAAACCAATAAAATCGCAAGATGTCTTAAGTTTTTCTTTTCTCTCTTTGGGGTGCTTAAAAATAGTCAGATTCTATAGAGCTGCTTGTCTTATTTCCTTTCTTTCCCTTCCTTCTTTGCCTGCTACAATGTAAGCAATGTAATAATTTAATTCTTTACAAATACACAAATGTATTTATTATCTGGTTCCCTTCAGTTTGCATTTTAAAAAGTCAAGCCTATCTCTAGTTGTTTTTGTTTTTTATAATCATAGATAGTTCAGTTTTGTCCCAGAGGAGTTGAACTCACTTTTGCAGGAAACATTATTCTTGGTTGTAGGCTTTTTCTTTTCTTTCTGAAATGTCAAATACTAGGATTTTCTATTCTTAAGAATTATTGCTGTTAAGTTTTGTGCGACCCTGACTGTGATTCATAGGTACTTGATCTCTATCTTTCTAGCTTGCTTGAAATAACTTTTCTTTGACCTGAGTTTTCTGGATTTTGACTATAGCATTATTGAGAGTTTTCAATTTGGAGTTTCTTTCAGAAGACCAGTACATTTTTTCCATTCTCATTTTGCTCTTTGATTTGGATATAGGAAGTTTTCTCTTAAGGCTCTTAAAATATGAGATCTAGATTTTTGTTGGGTTATGATTTTCAGAGAATCTTAAATCATTCCTCTGACATATTTACAGAGTCAGTAATTTTTGATAGTTGGTACCTTTTATGTGCTTCTAATTTTTTAGTATTTTCACATTGTTTTAATGTTTCTTATTGTCTCATGGAATTATTGAGTTCTGTTTGGTCCATTCTTTTTGTCAAGGAGTTCACTAGATAGGCCATCTTTTCCATTTTCTGCTCCACACTATTCTTGTACCAATTTTTTCCCCCTCAAGAGCTTTAATTTCATGTTTTATCTCTTGACCCATTTATCCTATCCAGTCGTGAAGTCCTTATGGCCAAATCACTCTATTTTGTGTTACTTAATTGTGGAACTACATTCTTCTTCTGATTTGCTTCTTAGGCTTCTCTTAACTCCATAGCATTTCTTCATTTTTTTTTTCTGAACTTTCTTCTATTTACTCATATCTCCAGTCTCACTTCCTGGATTGATTTTTTTTTGGTTCCAGGACCAAGCTCTATACATTTCTGCATTATTGGATGAGGGAGAGTAGCAGGGACCTGGCTTATTTTGTCCCTTTTTTAGTCTTACTGCTGCCACCAATGGTAGCCAGGACCAGGCTCCATCTTTTATCACAATCCTTCCTTTGTTTTTATCTCCTGGTGGCCCAGCAGAAGAGCAGTCCTATCTCTATGTCCATTAACAGCCATGTTAATTAAAAGCCAAAGGGTTGGCTTTACTCTTTGATATCCCTGAATGGATATCTGATATCATGCTGGTTTTAGGACTCTTAAAACTTTGACCCCAAAGTCCAAAAGCTCTGGTGCTGCTTCTCTTTATTTCCCTGGGCAATTAACTAATAAGAACTGGCTCTGTTTCTTGCTGCAACCCTGACAGGATATCAGATTATCAGCTGACTTCTGTCTTTTAAGAGGACCCTGAGGTATGCTCAAATTATCTGTGGAAATGACTTCTTGTTCTCTGTGCAGTGACCTACTGGAAGGTAATTTGTTCCTTGTTAAAATTCCAAGAGGACCAGGTCCATATTCTTGCTGGTTTCAACCTCCATTTATTAGATATTGGGCTGACCTCCGATACCCTCTGTGTACCAGCTCAGAATTCCCATAGTCCTGGTGGGTGAGGACACTTCCCAGAAAATGACCCAAACTTTATCTGTTGAGTCTAATGTAACTCTACTGACTGGCTGACAAACTGACTGTAGGACTAGTCCCATTCCTATGTGCCTTCTGGGGTGCTTCTTCCTAGGAAGAATGTTTTTAGTTGTGTAGCAGTAGATGTTGGTGTAATTGCCACTCAGTTGTCCATTCTAAGGAGGGCTCATTCTCACACTGAAGAACTTTTTAAATTTTCCTCCGACCAACTTGCTTTTATTATGAAAATATTAAACTCATTTGCCAACTTTTGCTCAATAGTAGCAGATATCGTAACCATTGTCCAGGCATCCTACTTGATACAGTAACCCTTGTCCAGATATCTCTTTGGGGTTCTTGGAATGCTTCTTGATTTCTGGAAGTCCATGCAGCATATTCACTGAATCATCTATTTTTCCCCCTTGTTATTCTTATCTAGCATTTTGTACCTTGCCCCACAGCATCAAATATCCCTTTCAAAAATCAGTGTCAAAGCCAATAGGCATTTCCAAAATTAGCTTAGCAAAATTCTATAGTAACTGGATGCATACAGCAATTATTTTCAAGTTTACCATGAAAATATATTGTACATCATTCTATCAACAAATATAATGTTTATTTGTGCATGTACTATATACATAAGCATATATCTCATAACACTCTAATAAATTATATCATTTAAAATAAAACATATCATAATTTTATCACTTTTACTTTATCACAATTACAGTTTGTTTCCTGAATCAGTTTTCCTGGATTCCTAATAGTACTTTTTTTTTCCAAACATTTATTAATATTCATTTTTAACATGGTTACATGATTCATGCTCCTCCTTTCCCCTTCAACCCCCGCACTCCCCCCACCCATGGCCGATGCGCATTTCCACTAGTTTTGTCATGTGTCCTTGATGAAGACCAATTTCCAAATTGTTGGTAGTTGCATTGGTGTGGTAGTTTCGAGTAGTCCACACCCTCAATCATGTCCACACCGACCCATGCATTCAAGCAGTTGTTTTTCTTATATGTTTCCTCTCCTG
>NC_058133.1:133856564-133899673 GCF_016433145.1 Gracilinanus agilis
AGTCTCCCTCTAGCAGTGACTTCACTGAACTGTATCCCAAATATTCTCACAGCTGGGTATAGGTGAAGTTGAGCCAAAATACATAAGCCCCTTTTCTACTGTCTCCCTCTATCCTTGATCTACAAAAGATCAAAGATGTTCCATTAGATTCCTTCTCTGTCTAAGATTTTGGGGAAAAACCCATTGGACTAGATACAAGATAGCTGGATTTAATTTCTGACTATGATAATTACTAGCTGATTGACCTTTGGGAAACTTCTTCACTTCTTTGTGTCTCTGTTTCTTCATCTGCAAAATAGAGATGGGGGTAATCCCAAGACTTTGAAAGTTGGCCAGTATCTCTTGCCATCCCATAATATTTGGCAGCAAATGCCCATCTGAATAGATAATTATATGATAAACATTATTTTTGTACTTCTTGAAGGTGAATGCAAACCCACCCCCCAAAACTCACATATTTTATTAAAGGATATTACAATTAGCTAAATTGTGGGTGGGTAAGTAGTAAGCACACAGACTATGAAACTTCTAGAACTCTCTATGGTGTTTCCAGGTGAGGGAAACATCGAGTTTCCAGTCCTACCCAAGTCACCAATATGCCATTACAAACATCGACATTTGTGTAAGAGATACAGAACAAATCTTTGGGAACAATGCAGTTTGAGGCTGGATTGTCCTTGTTTATAGAGAGTAAGAGCTGTGTTTCTGCTGTAGTTTATCAGGAAAGTTGCCTTTTTATTAGCCTTGAAGATTCAGGAGCAGAAATTGATGAGGATACTACTGAACTTGTGAGTAATCTCTTCTGAATTCATGATTGCTCTTTTGGGCGATGTGGCCTTGGCACACAGTCAAGATCATCAGGAAGCTTGAATGCAGGTGGCTGTTATCTGGGGGTGAGGGTACTCTATGAAGGTAATTTTAGACCTTTCTCCTAGAATATGATACAAGGTATGCATCAGCCAGTTTCTTATAAGGAGCCTTAGAATGACACCCATTTGGTGGCCTGGAGGAATTAGTCTTACCTCAGAGGGAGGCAGTCTGCTCAGGTCATGTACTAATCATTATCCATAATCATCTTGGAAGAAGACTTATCCCATCTTATAATGGGATATAAGGGAAACCCAGGGAAATTCCTTAAGAAAGTTACATGGAGGTTGGGGAGAAACATGGTTCAACTTTTAGTAAGCTAAGAGGGAAGTTTAAAACATCTATACTTTAAAGAAAATGCAAATCAAAGGATTACAATAAATAACACAGGTGCCTCCTACTTAAGAGAGAATAGCTAGCACTTGCATTAAGAGCTTTGCACATATTATCTTTATGTACCCTTACAACAGCCCTATGAGGTAGGTGCTATTATCCCCAATTTACAGATGATGAACTTGAGGCAGCACTTTGCACAGTGTGCTACATGTTGTTATTGTTGTTTGGTTGTGGCCAATCCTTTGTTACCCCATTTGGGGTTTTCTGAGCAAAGATACTGGAGTGGTTTGTCATTTCCTTCTCTAATTCACTTTACAAATGAGGAAACTGAGGTTAACAAGTTTGAGTCACTTGTCCAGGATACACAGACAGTTAAGTGTCTGAGGTTAGATTTGAACTCACAAAGATAAGTCATCTCCAGTGCTCTATCCACAGCACCATCTAGCTGCCCTCCTAGCACACAGTAGCCACTTAAATAAATGCTTGTCGATTAATTGATTGGTTGTGGGAGAATGCCCTACCTGCCTTATGACACGTAAAAAATTATTTTAGTTTAGGATCTGTCACATAATCACAGGTCTAGATCTAGAAGGAACCTCAGAGGCCATCTAGTCAAACTTTCTCGTTTGTGGATAAGACAATTAAGGCCCAGAGAGAGATATAACTTGCATAGTGTCACAGAGAATCATACAAGGCACGGTCAAGATTCAAACCCATGCCTTTAGCTTCCAGATCCTGTGTTCTTTCCACTAAAGGTAGCTCTCATAGGGAGATTCCTCTTTGATGTTCCCAAAAGGAATGTGGGAAACATGAGGCAAATAGCAGCTGATTAGAATAAAGGAAACCAGATAATGGAAAGGTACTTGAACATACTATTAATTTTGATTCACAAGATGAGAGAAAGTGGAGTTGGTGCCAAGGAAGTATTGATTTAGGTTGGAAGCTATGGTGTAGCTACATTGCCCTTGGAGCTTGGTCCTAGTTTTCTTTAACTTGAGACTCCATTGTGATAAGAGAGGGCATTCCTTCTGGGCTATTTCTTAGCAGCCACACATAATGTGCATTTTCTTTAGTTGTCTCCCATGTCTAGAAAATTGTCATTTCTTTTTTCTCTCCCTCCTGGGTTCCTTGGCTTTCTTTAAGTCCCAGCTAAAAGTCCAACTTGTTTTTTTTTTTTAATTTTTTTTAACCTTTAACTTCTGTGTATTGGCTCCTTGGTGGAAGAGTGGTAAGGGTGGGCAATGGGGATCAAGTGACTTGCCCAGGGTTACATAGCTGGGAAGTGTCTGAGGTCAGATTTGAACCTAGGACCTCCCGTCTCTAGGCCTGACTCTCAATCCACTGAACTACCCAACTGCCCCTAAAAGTCCAACTTCTATAGGACACCTTTCCTAGTTGCTCTTAAATCTAGCGCTTTCTCTCTATTATTTATTTCTATACATACTGTATATCATTTATTTGTATATATTATTTGCAGGTTGTCTTTCCTATTAGGCTGTTTGAGGGCAGAGACTCTCTTTTGCCTTTCTTTCTTTGTATCCTGAGAACTTAGCACAGAACCTGGTACATAGTAACCACTTAATAAATATTTGGTTGGTTCTTGTACTTTGTACTTGAAGAGGACCAAAATCACTTCAGAGGTTGATGTCCTTTGATTCATGCATAAATTGGATTTAATAGAGACAGGGTTGCACAAAATTGTTAGCTTCACTCTCTCTTTCAAAGTCATTAAAGTCCAGTGGCAAGACAAAAGTTAAGATGACCAGTGATGGTTCTTAATACAGTGGATGACCTTTGCTTCTTCAAGATCTAACCAAGCTCTAGGCACTCCATAGTGCCTACTTCTGCTGCCTCCATGGCTGTTGAAATGGATTGTGTTTACCTTCCCCTTCTGCTAGGGGGTAGACATTCCCCACTACTACCAACTGGCGTGGAACCTATTGGTTAATCTCAACCTGGGTTAGCCTGCCTGCCAAAATGGATTACTGAAGTGTGGCCATTGTACATGCTCTAGTTTCTTGAAGCCACAGGTGAGAGCCAGGTAGCAGGTGGACACCAAAGGAGGAAAGCAGACCTAAAAAGGGCTTAGCAAGCCCTCATATCAGAGGCACTAGTTTTCCCTAGATATACTGGTCAACCCATAATAAATTCTTAAAGACTGTATCACAATCGTAATCATAAATTATGATTGTTGTGGTAAGATATAGCCTAGAACTACCCATCTGAATTTGACCAGTTAAGCTTACCCTCATTTTGTGTCCCTGGGAAAGGGTGATCAGTAGCAGGAAAGCATGACACTGAGCACCACACTTCTTTTATATTTTTCAAGGTCCACCAGCCTCGTGGGCTCAGAATCTCTTATGTTCTTCCAGTGGCTTTGACCAAGAACCTCGCTGTCTGCTCCTGGAGATCACACTGGCACTGCTTGTTTCAATGTACACAACATGCTGATATAAAGATGTTGAAATAAAGTGACCTACATATCTTCCTAAGTGCTAACAAATTATCATTTTGATATTTCATTCTAGAATTTTATCCAGAATTGCTATCCTTCAGGCCAAACTCACCAGACTATGATTTGATGTTGCCTTCTTTCATTTGTGAAAATAGTTGTTCCATATCATTTCTCCTGTTCAAAATGTTTTCCCAAAGATTCCTGACTTGGTTAAACAATCACATCTTCAACTTTTCTTTTCTCTGGGGCATAATTCATCCATACTTAATGACTTGATCTTAAAGAGGCCAAACTCTTACTATATTCCTGTTTATCTTCTTGTTTTTTTTTTACATTGCTAAATTTTTTTGTTATATGTTTCCTAATCTAGAAGTCATTTTCTGAGGTAAAGTAAGTAAATAAAATAGAAAGGAAATATTTCTGCCTTCTCAATATTATCCATCATCATTGTTGCATTCACCCCCTGAACAGTGAAGCTTTGCTTAATTTGATATTATTCTTGCAAATTACTTTTTTAAAGCCCTTTTTGTTTCTTTGGCATTCATCAAAAACCTCGATTTGTTCTGGTACTTAGAATTTCTGCTATTATTCTTAAAGAATTGACTCCTCTTTCATATCATTCAACTACATTATTATTAATGATAATAATAACTAATCTTTTTATGGCACTTAAATGTTTAAAAAGTGTTTTACAAGTATTATCTCATTTGATCCTCCTAATAGCTGTGGGAGGTAGATGCTATTGTTATTCACATTTTGCATTTGAGAAAATTGAGGCAGATAGTTAAGTGACTGCCTCAAGGTCACACTGCTAGTAATTGTCTGAGACAGGATTTTAACTTGGATTTTTATGATTCTAGGCCCAAAATACATAATATTGATTCTAAGACAGAAGGTAATGTTTTTGGTTGTTTTTTTTTAAAGATACTTGGGGGAAAAAAGAGGGCAATAATTTTTGTACTTTCTAATGTCATGGAGTTGTTGCTATAAATAAAAGGCATTGCTAATTTTTAAATGCCATGTAAATAAGAGTTATTACTGACTGGATGGTGTGCCCAAGTGATATTATGGTTAGTATGTTGAACCTGGAGTTAGGAAGGCCTGCATTCAAATCTACCCTCAGAAATTTACTAGTGATGTGACCCTGGATTTAACTTCTGTCTGGTTCTATTTCCTTATCTATAAAATGATGTTAATAATAGCATCTCTACCTGGGTTGTTATGAGGATAAAATGAGATAATATTTTCAAAAAGCTTTATAAATCTGAAAGAATTGTATAAATTCTAGCTATTATTTTCAATAACAATAATTATAAAGAAGCACAGTGTAAGATATTTGGCTCAATATAATACTTTCTTAATAGATAGAGCCATCTAGTAATGGAATGAGTTGGAAAAGTAGTGAGTCCTCCATCACGGGAAGCACTTAAGCAACATCTAGATGAGAATTATTGGGCTATACTATAAAATTTAATGTAATATTATTGCCTTTGATGATGGGCAAGGGGAGGGAACATCTTATGAGATGCTATAACATTGCCGCTAGGATAGTTGCTTTAGAGGGAGTTGGCTGGAGGTTGAACTGGTATGAGGAAGTGGACACAGAAAATTTGTGTCAAATTAGCAAAGGAAAACAGGAAGATGAGCTACATTTAGCAGAAGTTATAAAGAAATCTACCTTGTCCAAAGCCTGGAGTATTCAGAAGGATCAGAAGATTAGGGAAAACGTATGGTATCAGTGGCACACCTAGTTCAGTGGGAAAAGATCCAACCACATTTAGAGAATAACACAGCTAGTGAAATTTGCAGCCATGTATACATTAGCCAGAATGAGAACAGAACAACAATTAACAAGGATTATGAATACTCTTAGTAGTTTTTTTTTAAACTCATATGCCTTCTGCTTTTACCCAGTTGCAAAGGAATACTAATAATGATTGTGGAAGTGCTCAGGAAGGAGAGGTCAGCTTTGTTTTCCTACGAAGGAAGACACCTATAAAATGCATAATAAGCATTATGCTCTCTGTATGAGACCTATTTCAAAGACATCTTTTTTGGGGCAGTAGCAAAAGCAACTGCAGGGGAAAGCAGTTTTCCATAAATGGTTATAGAGGGTAAATGGAGGTACTTCTCATCCACATTAGAAATTTGAGGGAACATAACTCTGACTACCTTTGACCTTGATCTCAAAGGATATCTTCACTTTTTCATCTCAAGAAAAGGAATTAAGGGTTATATATGCTGGCCCTAAATTCTTCCAAAGTCTTTCATGGCATGCAAAGATAGATAGATAGATAGATAGATAGATAGATAGATAGATAGATAGATAGATAGATAGATAGATAGATAGACAGATAAATGGGTGATATATGGATAGATTGAAGGACAGAACATTTATTAAGAACTTTCTATGTGCCAGGCACTGTGCTGAGCGCTAGGAATACAGATACAAACAAAAAGAAAAAAAAATCCCTCTCCTCAAGGAACTTACATCCTAAAGACTGAAAGCAACATATAAAAGGGATCTGAAAGGCATGGGAGGGAGGTATCCATGCAGGCACAAGGTCTCTGACACAAACTAGCTTCATGATTATGGGCAAATTAACCTTTTCGTGTCCCCAGGCACATATTGAATACCAGAGTTGCAGATCTGCTTCAGTGGAAGAAGTTTCCAACATTAGAAGTTCATATATTTGC
This sequence comes from Gracilinanus agilis, assembly GCF_016433145.1. Lineage (NCBI taxonomy): Eukaryota > Metazoa > Chordata > Mammalia > Didelphimorphia > Didelphidae > Gracilinanus > Gracilinanus agilis. Next base: position 133,862,920 of record NC_058133.1, read on the forward strand.
TCATCTATTTAGAGCCGGATGAGACCTTAGAGACTAACTAGTCCATTTCCTTTATTTTTCAAATGGGAAAATTGAGGTACACAGAGGTTAAGGGACTTACCCAAGGATATATAGTTAACATGACAGAGATAGGACTTGAACTCAGGTCCTTTGTTTCCAAGTTGTTGCTGTTGTTCGGTTGTGTCCAACTCTTCATGACCTCATTAGGAGTTTTCTTGGCAAGGATACTGGAGTGGTTTGCCATTTCTTTATGAATGAAGAAACTGAGGCAAACAGAGTTTGCTTATTTGCTTATTTAAGTGTCTGAGGCCAGATTTCACAGGTCCAGCGCTCTATCCATTGCAGCTGCCTTAGCTTTGTTTTGAAGCCTGCTCTTAATTCCATCCAGGTCGGGACCAATAAAAGCAGATCAAAGACTCATAAGTCACTACATGTGGGGCTCTAAGCATATTGTAAAATGATTCTGAAACTTTTTTGATTTTGCAAGGGATTTTAACAGCTATCTTTATTTGGCCATTTGTGCCATTCTCTAAGGGGAAGGTACCAGTATTATTAACTCTGTTCCTACAAAGCAGAAAATAGAGCAGGAGAGGCAGGTCCCTTAGATTCAGGGCTATCCTTATGGTACTATTTAGCCACTGCGCTACCTTGTCTCTGAGTGGTTAATTTAAGCCCTCATTGCATCAGGCTCGACTCTCCTGGGATGCTTCCCCTGCAGCCTTCATTGTGTGTCCTTCATCCAAGGTTTTTGACACGGCTTCCCTGACTGACAGGCACTGAAGACATCAGCCCTTTCCTGTCTCATGGAATATTCAGCTGGCAGTTTTCCCCAAAGGAGTGTTCCCTCCTTCCAACAAGATTATAATGGTTTGCAGTAATTAAGGAGAATTGCTCAATTATCTCTGTTGTATTCTCTCTGATGCCCATACTTCTCGGCAGTTTTCCTCTGGAGACCTCTTCAGAAGAGAAGCATGGAGTTAGAGGGAGATACTGAACAAACAGTCTCAGAGGTCTTCCTCTATATTTTGAGACACATTATTAGGGTATATAGAAAGCCCATGTATCCTGGGAAGCTAGACAATGAATTGGGGAAGTCTGCTTTGCTAAAAGCTTCTAGTGAATATCACAGGCAGGAGTTTGTGCTGGGCAAATACAATCCAATTCCCCAATCCCTCTCTTTGCTCGGTTGGAATACATCACCTCCTTCATCCCATTTCTGTCCCACCCCCCATCCCTGTCTCTTAGAGTTCTCTTCATCTTTCAAAAACTACAAGACGGGAATGGGGTGAGGAGCGGCACCATTGGGATGAATTATCAAGATGTTCAAGTCTGGATCCTGACAGATCATCATAGTTGGGATAGAGAAGTCAGAGAATACAGTAGAAAGAAATGCTACCATCGGGAGCAGAGGATGCCAATTCAAATCCCACTATGACCTTGGACAAGCCACTTTGCTTTCCTTGGTTTCCTCATCTGGAAAATGAGGGGATTGAACTAGATGGACTCTGAAATCCTTTGCAGCCTGTTTTATAGCCAATGTTTTGACCTATGCACTGGAGAATATGGAAAGTCAACAGCTATGGGATGCATGGAGCTATTAGATGTCTAGTAGGGGCATGGAATGCAGAAACTGAAGACTCTTCTTTTTAAACCCTTACCTTCCATCTTAGAATCAATACTATGTATTGGTTCTAAGGCAGAAGAGTGGTAAGGGCTAGGCAATGGGGGTCAAGTGACTTGCCCAGGGTCACACAGCCAGGAAGTGTCTAAGCCCAGATTTGAACCCAGGACCTCCCATCTCTGGGCCTGGCTCTCAATCCACTGAACTGAAGACTCTAATAGACAATATTGTAGTATATAAAAGAGAATTAGATTTGCTGTGGGAAAAAAAAAACCCGACTTGTTTGTATAGCTAGACTTGGAATGCTTTATTGTGCCATATCTGAACCTTGCTTGAATTATTGAATGACCAGTAATGAAGGAGTGGACTATATGACCTTAAAGGTGACTTCTAACTTCAGTCTTTGGGTTCAATGAGAATGGTCAGGCAGACAGCAAGTATTTATTAAATACTTACTTATATATGCATCAGGTAGAAATGAGAAGAATAAATGCCTTGATGACTTTATACTTTTTAAGTTTGAGATGTTGGAAAAAAATTTCCCAGGGAAAGTGTCCAGTGGAAAATGGAAATTTCAGAACTGGAGCTCAAGAGAAAAGTAAGAGCTAGAGGAATAGAGTTAAGAATAATGTGCATGGAGGTAATACTTGAAGTGTGTGGGAGGAGATGACATCACTAAAGGCAAAAGTATATTTTGAGAACATAAGAAGACCAACAACAACCTTGGAGATGCTCACATTTAGGCAATAGGAAAAGAAAAAAAGAGCAAGTGAAGTATATAGAGGAATGAACAAAATAAGATGCCACGGTAGTCTATTTCCAAGAAGGGGGAGCCAAACACCTACAGAATCATCTCTATTTTGGGATATCTCTTATTGCTAGAAGGGGCAGCTAAGTGGCACAGGAGATAAAGTGTAGGGTTTGGAGTCAGAAAGACTCACTTTCCTGAAGTCAAATCTTGCCTCAGACACTAGCTGTGTGCCTTAGGCAAGTCACTTAACCCTATTTGTCTCAGTTTCCTCATTCGTAAGATGGAGAAGCAAATAGCAAACATTCCAGCGTCTTTACCAAGAAAACCCCCAATAAGGTCATGAGGAATCATATGTGACTAAAACAACTGAACAACAAATTACTAGAAAGTTTTCCCTAACATTAAGAATAAGTTGGCCTCTTTGCAACTTTTCCCCTTTGTTCCGGTTTCTGATTTCTGAGGAAAATCAGAATAGATTCCTCCATTTTGAAGGTCTTCAGATACTTGAAAACAACTATCATTTCCTTGGCGAGCCTCTGTCCAGGATAAACAGACCCAGTTCTTTCAACCAATATCCATTAATAGATGGATTCAAGGCCTTTTACCATCCTGGTTTCCATTCCCTGGATGGTTTCCAGTTTATCAATGTCTTTTTTAAATGGTGGAACTCAGAATTAATCATATCATGCAGGGAAAGGTGTGATGTGGGAGAAGTTCATATAATAGGACTATCAAGTCCCTATTCTTTGGAGACTAGGTCTCTCTTAACATAGCCCAAGACTGAATTAGACTTGTCTGTTTTTAGTTGCCATATCATTTTGCTGATTCAAATTGAACTTGTAGGGTCAGGTAGGTAGCACAGTGGATAGACCACCAAGCCTGAAGTCAGGAGGATCTGGGTTCAAGTCTGCATTTCCTATCTATGTGACGCTGGGCAAGTCACTTAACCCCAATTACCTACCCATTACTACTCTTCTGCCTTAGAATTGATAATTAATATTGATTCTAAGACAGAGGGTAAGGTTTTTTTTTAAAAAACTAAAACAAAAAAATCTCAACAAATTGAACTTGCAGTCCACTAAAATCCCTGCATCTTTTTAAAGACTTTTTAGACATGTTTAACCAATCCTTCTCAACCTTGGACTTATGACACTGGATTTTTGGTACCCAAGTACAAGTCTTTACCTTTTGTCACCATTGTACAAAGGCCATAAAGACAAAATAACACTAATGGTAATATCTGCCTTCAAGAAGCTTATATTCTATTAGATAAATTGATGTATATAAAAATAAGTATATACACAATCTATAGTATTTGAATACTATACTTTTGGGGTGAGGGGACTATCCATTGGGGAGAATCAGAAAATGTATTATCCTGACCAGGGGTTTGTGAATGTGTTTCTAAACGTATTTTGATAACAATTTTAATAAAATTATCTCCTTTGTAATCCTATGTATTTTATTTTATGTAATTTAAAAACATTCTTTTTGGAGGAGTCTGTTAGTTTCACCAGGCTGCCAAAGGGATCCATGACATAAAACAAGTTTAGGAAGCCCTGAAGTAGAGGGTGGCCCTTGAACTGAACTTTGAAGGAAGCTAGGGATTCTAAGAGATGAGCATGAAGAGGGAATGCATTCCAGACATAGAGAAATGCCAACTGTCAACCCCTACAGGGTTTTGGAAATGGTGCAAGAGGGGTAGACTTAGGACACTGGACTTAGAGTTGAAAGACTTAATCTAGCCTCAGACATTTTCTAGCTGTGTGACCCTGGACAAATCACTTAACCCCAATTGCCACTGCTTTCTGCCTTGGAACCAATCTTAATAAAGACTCTAAGACAGAAGGTAAGGCTTAAAGAAAAGGTTTAGATTTAAATCTCACCTCATGTACAAGCTAGGTGACCCCAGACCAATCACTACAACTCTAAAATGATTCAATTCCTCTATGTAAGTGAGGGACTTGGGCTTGATGGCTTTCTGCTATCTTCCTGCTCTAAATACATGCTCCTCTCCTGAGTTTGGGTTTTTTTCTATTGTCTCTGTGCAGAAATGCCTTTCCTCTATGTGGCCCCATTTGGGGCATTTTCAGATAGACTCATGAGAGCTCTTGGCTTAAATAAAGGGAAATGTATTTATCAAAGAATTTTACATATACTTTCATCAAATTAGAGTGTCTAACTGTTGCGATGCAACAAAAGTTCACTTGAGATGACCTTGAAGGGAGTCGAATTGCCTTCTGTATCATCTGTGAACAGATGGAAGTGTGTGTTCAGGCAGGAACAGAAGAATTTATTTCAAAAGCTCTTAAAAGAAAATTGTGTTTCCTTACTAAGACAGAAAAAGAGGATAGATGTAAGATCATACTTGATTCAGACATTAAAAAAAACACACATGAATCCTATTTTCTTTCCAACAAAGGAATCAGGAGACAATAGGCTTTGCCTTTGTACCTCTTTGGTGAAAACAACAGATCACTGTGGGAATGAGCATTGTTTTCCTCCCCAGCACTTTCATTTTTCTTTATTTCTGGATTTCTCTAATATAAATGATAGCCAGCAATTGTAAGGCATTGGATGTTTGTAGTTTGAGGTACCCCTAAGTATTCCTGTGCCAAGACAATATAAAGTCACAGAGAAAGAAAACCTTCCTAACAGAAAAAATCAAGCTAGCTGTAGCTCCCAAGGCCCCCTGAGGAAGATGGGGCTTAATTAATGTCCCTGAGAGCTTTTTTTTAAATTAATCTTTTTGCTTTGGGAAGAAACCATGAGCTGAAGGAGTCTTCCTGTTGGTATTAGCATTTATTTAAACATTCAGTAGGTAGCAGGCACTTTGAGAAAGGTGCACAGGTACCTTCTCCAGAGTTTACAACTGATCAAAAATAAAGAAAGTATATATAAATATCCCTTACCAAAAGAAATTGGAATCCTGAGGTCTGGGAGGGAAAGGGGTCACAGATATTTTTCATCACAGCTTCTCTCTAATGTGCTCTCTCTTTAAAGTTTTATTTTATTTTATTTTTAGAAACATTTTTCCATGGTTCCATGATTCATGTTCTTACTCTCTCCCCAACCCAAATTCTCCTCCCCACTGTAGCCAACGTGTATTTCCAGTGGTTTCTTCATGTTTCCATATTATTGATAGTTGTACTAGGGTGGTTGTTTAGAGTTTACTTATTATTGATAGTTGTACTAGGGTGGTTGTTTAGAGTTTACTTCCCAAATCACGTCCTAATCAACCCATGTGTTCAAGCAGTTGTTTTTCTTCTGTGTTTCCACTCCTGTAGTTCTTCCTCTGAATGTGAATAGTGTTCTTTTCCATAAATCCCTCATAATTGTCCTGGGTCATTGCATTACTGCTAGTACAGAAGTCCATTACATTCAATTTTACTACAATATATCAGTCTCTGTGTACAATGTTCTGGCTCTGCTCCTTTCACTCTGCATCAATTCCTGGAGGTCTTTCCATTTCACATGGAATTCCTCCAGTTTGTTATTCCTTTGAGCACAATACTATTCCATCACCAGCATATACCACAATTTGTTCAGCCATTCCCCAATTGAAGGGCATACCCTTGTTTTCCAGTTTTTTGCCACCACAAAAAGCACAGCTATAAATATTTTTGTACAAGTCTTTTTCCCTATGATCTCTTTGGGGTACAAACCCAGCAATGGCATGGCTAGATCAAAGGGCAGGCAGTCTTTTAGTGCTCTTTGGGCATAGTTCCAAATTGCCATCCAGAATGGTTGGATCAGTTCACAACTCCACCAGCAATGCATTAATGTCTCAATTTTGCCACAACCCCTCCAACATGTATTACTCTCCCCTGCTCTCATTTTAGCCAATCTGCTAGGTGTGAGGTGTGATAATTAGATTAAGTCTACACTGCCCATCTTTAGTTTAATCACCAAAGGTGAGAGTACCTTCCAATTCTGGGAGGTCCTAATCCACATGTGCTAGAGTGAGAAAGCACCTATTGTGATTGGACAAGAAGGCTAAGGGAAGGAACTGGAAGTGATATAGAGGTGACCCCTTCCAAAGAGGAGGGGGAGTGAGGCTGCGACTGGTGTGGTGAAGGAGACCTGAGGGAGCTTCGCTGGTTCGTGACCGAGACTGTTCCATGTGGTGAGTTTATAGACTAAATCTTCCTGAACTTCTATTGGGAAACTTCCTTTTATAGACTCTGTGAGTGGAGTTTGCTCCATTCATCTCCAGGTCTCAGGCCCTTTAAACCTCAGGTGAGGGTTAAGATATACCTGGACTAATTAGTGGGATAGATTCTTATCTCCATACTTCCTCTCTCTCTCATGTAAATAAACTTCCATAAAAGTCATCTTTTGTTCTTCCAAATGAACTTTGTTATAGTTTTTTCTAATTCTGTAAAAAAGTTTCTTGGTAGTTTGATAGGTATGGCACTAAATAAGTAAATTAATTTGGGTAGAATGATCATTTTTATTATTTTATTATAGCTCATCCTGCCCATGAGTAATCAATGTTTTTCAAGGTGTTTAGATCTAGTTTTAATTGTTTGGAAAGTGTTTTGTAGTTGTGTTCTTATAATTCCTGTGTTTATTTTGTTTTGATAGATAGATTCCTAAATATTTTATATTGTCTAGGGTGATTTTAAATGGTGTTTCTCTTTCTACCTCTTGCTGCTCTAATGTGTTGGAAATATATAGAAATGCTGGTGATTTATGTGCATTTATTTTATATCTTGCAACTTTGCTAAAGTTGTTGATTATTTCTAGTAGCTTTTTAGTTGATTCTCTAGGATTTTTTAAGTAGACCATCATATCATCTGCAAATAATGATAGCTTAGTCTCCTTATTGCCTATTTTAAAACCTTCAATTTATTTTTCTTCTCTAATTTCTACTGCTAGTGTTTCTAGTACAATGTTAAATAATAGAGGTGATAATGGGAATCCTTGTTTCACTCCTTATCTTATTGGGAAGGCTTCTAATTTGTTCCCATTGCATATGATGCTTGTTGATGGTTTTAGATATATACTACTTATTATTTTTAGAAAAGGTCCTTCTATTCCTATACTTTCTACTGGTTTCAGTAGGAATGGGTGTTGTATTTTGTCAAAGGCTTTTTCAGCATTTATTGAGATAATCATGTGATTTTTGTTTCTTAGCTTGTTGATATGGTAAATTACGTGGATGGTTTTCCTAATGTTGAACCATCCTTGCATTCCTGGTATAAATCCCACCTGATCATGATGGAAAACCCTCATGATCACTTGCTGGAGTCTCTTTGCTAGTATTATATTTAAGATTTTTGCATCTATGTTCATTAGGGAGATTGGTCTGTAATTTTCTTTCTCTGTTTTTGGTCTGCCTGGCTTTGGAATCAGTATCATATTAGTGTCATAAAAGGAATTTGGTAGGACTCCTTCTTTGCTTATTATATCAAAATAATTTGTATAGTATTGGGATTAGTTGATCTTTGAATGTCTGATAGAATTCACTTGTGAATCCATCAGGCCCTGGTGGTTTTTTCTTAGGGAGTTCTTTGATGGCTTGTTCAATTTATTTTTCTGATATGGAATTTTTTAGGTATTCTATTGCTTCTGCTCTTGATCTAGGCAATTTGTATTTTTGTAAATATTCATCCATATCACCTAGATTGCTATATTTATTGGCATATAATTGAGCAAAATAGTTTTTAACGATTGCCTTAATTTACTCTTCATTAGAGGTGAGGTCTCCCTTTTCATCTTTGATACTGTTAATTTTGTTTTCTTCTTTCCTTTTTTTATTAGATATAACAATACTTTGTCTATTTTATCTGTTTTTTTGAAATACCAGCTTCTAGTCTTATTTATTAATTCAATAGTTCCTTTAATTTTGATTTTTATCAATTTCTCCTTTGAGTTTTAGTATTTCTAATTTAGTTTACATCTGGGGATTTTTAATTTGTTCTCTCTCTGTTTTTTTTAACGTTGCATGTCCAATTCATTAACCTCTGTCCTCCCTAATTTGTTAATATATACACTCAGCGATATAAATTTTCCCCTTAGAACTGCTTTGGCTGCATCCCATAGGTTTTGTTAAGAAGTATCATCATTGTCATTGTCTTCAATGAAATTATTAATTGTTTCTATGATTTGTTCTTTCACTAACTCATTTTGGAGAATCATATTATTTAATTTCCAATTAGTTTTTGGTTTGCCTCTCCATGTTTCCTTGCTAATAACTATTTTTATTGCATTATGATCTGATAAGCTGCATTTATTATTTCTGCTTTTTTGCATTTTTTTGCCATGTTTCTATTCCCTAGTACATGGTCAATATTTGTGAATGTTCCATGTGCTGCTGAAAGGAAGGTGTATTCCTTTTTGTCTCTATTTATTTTTCTCCATATATCTATTAACTCTAATTTTCCTAGGATTTCGATCACCTCTCTTCTCTTTCTTATTTATTTTTTGGTTTGATTTATCTAGATCTGATAGGTGAAGGTTGAGGTCCCCCACTAGTACTGTTTTGCTGTCTCTTTCATCCTTGAGCTCCAGTAGCTTCTCCTTTAGAAATTTGAATGCTATACTATTTGGTGCATACATGTTGAGTACTGATATTTCTTCACTGCTCATACTGCTTTTTATCACGATGTAATTACCTTCCCTATCTCTTTCAGCCAGATCTATTTTTACTTTGGCTCTGTCAGAAATCATGATTGCAACTCCTGCCTTCTTTTTCTCAGTTGAAGCCCAATTGATTTTGCTCCAGCCTTTTATTTTTACTCGATGTATGACTGCCTGTCTCATGTGTGTTTTTTGTAGATGACATATTTTGGTTTCTAATCCACTCTGCTATTTGCTTCTGTTTTATGGGTGAGTTCATCCCATTCACATTCAGAGTTATAATTATCAAGTGTGTATTATAATTATCAACTGTATTCCCATTTTTATTCTCTCTCCTTGTTCTGCCCTTTCTTCTTTCACTGTTTCCTTCTATACTAGTGTTTTCTTTTTCCATATCCCCTCCCTTATTGTACTTCCTTTTCTTCCCTCTTCCTTCTAATTCCCCTCTTATTCTTCTTTAGGGTCTTTTTAAGCTACCCACCACACCCTCTCCCTCCCTAGCATTGCTTCCCTCCCCACCAATCCTTTTGTTACCCTTCTACTTTTCCATTGGGCAAGAATCAATTCTCTGCCTCAGTGGATCTGTTATTCCCTCTTTAAGTTAATTTCAATGCACTTAAGTATTAAGTCTTTCCTCTCTCCATCCTCTTTACCCTTCCAGTGTATTGATATTCTCCTCTGTTCATCCCACGCGCTTCTTTATGGAATATGAATTTACTCCATTTTTCTTAATATTACCTCCTTTTCCCCCCTTTAGTTTCATATATATAATATTACCTTATGGTGATTCTCTTGAGTTCTGTTTTTGGGCAGCAAATTGTTTAAGTCCGTTTTTTTCTTTATGAATGTTTGGAACTCTTCAATTTTATTGAATGACCATACTTTCCCCTGCAAAAATATAGTCAGTTTTGCTGGATAATTGATTTTTGATTGTAGACCCTGTTCTCTTGCTTTCTGGAATATTATGTTCCATGCCTTCTGGTTCTTCAGTGTAGATGCAGCGAGATCCTGTGTTATCCTAATTGAGGTTCCCTGGTATCTGAATGACTTCTTCTTAGCAGCTTTTAATATTTTTTCCTTGGTCTGGTAGTTTTTGAATTTGTCTATAATATTCCTGGAAGTTGTCAGTTGTGGATTAAATGTAGGAGGTGATCTGTGGGTTCTTTCAATTTCCACTTTTCCCACTTGTTGGAGAATGTCAGGGCAGTTTTCTTGGATAATTTCCTGTAGGATGATATCCGAACTTTTTTTTTTGTCAGGATGTTCCAGTAGACCAATAATTCTTAAATTATCTCTTTGCGATCTGTTCTCCAATTCTTTGGTTGTGTCAATGAGGTGTTTCATATTCTCTCAAATTTTTCATTTTTTAAATTTTGTTTTATATTTTCCTCCTGCCTTGTGAAGCCATTTCCTTTCTAGTTGTTGAGTTCTATTTTTTAAAGACTGAATTTCATCCCTGGCTTTTTGGTCATCCTTCTCCTTCTGGTCTGATTTTCTTTGTAAATCATCTTTTGTCTTTTTTGCTTCATTTTTGAGCTGGTCAATTTTGGCTTTTAAGAGTTTATTTTCTTCTTTTAGTTTATGTCTTTCCTTTTTCAAATTGTCTTCAGCCTCTCTTAATTATTTTTTAAATATTTATTAATATTTATTTTTTGAAAAGTTAACATGGTTACATATTTTATGCTCTTACTTTCCCCTTCAACCCCCAAATTCCCCCTCCTCCCCATGGCTGATGTGTATTTCCACTGGTTTTAACATGTGTTGATCAAGACGTGTTTCCAAATTGTTGATAACTGCATTGGTGTGGTAGTTTCGAGTCTACATCCCCAATCATGTCTGCCTCAACCCATGTGTTCAAGCAGTTGTTTTTCTTCTGTTTCCACTCCTGTAGTTCTTCCTCTGAATGTGGATAATGTTCTTTTCCATAAGTCCCTCAGAATTGTCCTGGGTCATAGCATTGCTGCCAGTACAGAAGTCCATAAACCTGTGTATGTCCACCCGCCTCATATGTGTTTCTTGTAGACAACATATGGTAGGATTTTGGTTTCTAATCCAATATGCTATTTGCTTCCTTTTTATGGGCAAATTCATCCCATTCACATTCAGAGTTATAATTATCAGTTGTGTATTCGCAAACATTTTGGCATCCTCTCCTAGTTGTACCCCTTCTTCTTACACTATTTCCTTTTAAACCATTGGTTTGCTTTATGCCAGTAACCCTTGTCCCCTCCCTTGATTTACTACCCTTTCTAACCCCTCCCTTATTATTCCCCCCTATTTATTTTTAAGGCCTAATGAGTTCCCTCCCCCTTCTTCTCCCTTCCCTTTTATGACCTCCCCACTCCCTGCTCCCCTTGGTTTATCCCTTCTGACTTTCTCAGTAGGGTTGGATAGAGTTTTATATCCCATTGGATAAAGCTACTCTTCCCTCTCAGGGTTAATTACACTGAGAGTAAGGTTTAACTATTACCTCTTAATGCTCTTTTCCTCTCCTTCTTATAATAGTATTCATTCCCTCCCATTCCCATGCCCTCTTTGTGTGTAATAGAATATCCTATTTTTCTTATTCATTCAAGTTTCCCTTGGTGTCCTCTACTATTCACCTCCCTCTTTCCCACCCCCATATCATCTTAGACCATTTAGTATTCCAAACTCTCCCTATGAATAATTCTTCTAATTACTATAATAGTGAACACTATAATAGTGAATAGAGTTCCTTACAGAGAATTATACATAACGTTTCTCCACATAGGAATATAGATAATTAGATCTTATTGAAGCCCTTAAAGAGGCAAATTTAAAAAATATGAGTTTTCTTTCTTTCTCCTTTGTTTTTTATTTACTTTTTCATGTTTCTCTTGATTTTTGTGGTTGGATATTGAACTTTCCATTTAGTCTTGGTCTTTTCTGTACAAATACTTGGAAATCTTCTATCTTGTTGAATGCCTAAACTTTCTCTTGTAAGTATATGGTTTGTTTTGATGGGTAGGTGATCCTTGGTTGTAGACTCAGTTCTCTTGACTTTCTGAATATCATATTCCAAGACTTGCAGTCTTTTAGTGTGGAGGCTGCCAGATCCTGTGTGATCCTGATTGTTGCTCCTTGATATCTGAATTGTCTCTTTCTGGCTTCTTGTAAAATTTTTTTCTTTTACTTGGAAGCTCTTGAATTTGGCTATTATATTCCTGGGGGGTTGTCTTTTCTGGGTCTAGTGTAGAGGGTGATCTATGGATCCTTTCAATGTCTATATTGCCCTCTTGTTGTAGAACTTCAGGGCAATTTTGCTGAATAATTTCTTTTAGTATGGAGTCCAAATTTCTATTAATTTCTGCTTTTTCAGGAAGACCAATGATTCTCAGATTGTCTCTTCTAGACCTGTTTTCTTGGTCTGTCACTTTCTCATTGAGATATTTCATGTTTCCTTCTATTTTATCATTCTTTCAACTTTGTTTTATTTGTTCTTGCTCATTATTAGGTTCTAATTGCTCAATTCTAGCCTTTAGGCACTGGTTATTGGCTATAATCTTTTGGTTTTCCTTTTCAATCTGGTCATTTCTGGTGTTCAATTTACTTATCAGTTCATTTGATTTCTGAGCTTCACTTTCCAATTGCAAAATTCTGCCTTTTAAACTGTTATTTTCTTGCCAGATTTTGGTTTCCAATTTGCTTACCATTTCGTTTGATTTTGGGGCATCTTTCTCCAATTGGGAGTTTCTGTCTTCTAACCTGTTTATTTCCTTTTGAGCTATTTCCCACTTCTCTTGCCAAATCTCTTCCATCTTTCTCATCATCTCAGACTTGAACTCTTCATAGCTTGTGGCCAGTTTTCATTATTTTGGGAAGGTTTGGATATGATTACTTGTTTGTTCTCCTCTGCTGTTTGCTCTTTTGTCTGGATTTTTATCTGTGTAAAAGTTGTTGAGTGTTACAGATTTCTTCTTGATGATCTTTGTCTTTTGGGGTTCTTGTCTCTGGCTTGCCATTGTTAGCCCCACGCCCTCTCAGGTTTATCCTCACATTCAAGGTCTCTCTGCGCTCTTTAGGCTCCTGAGGTCTCAATTGTTCTCAGGGTCAAGCCTCCTGGTGGTCCCCTTACTTGTTCCTCTGCCCGAGGCTCCTTTAAGAGTCTCAGGGCATTGCTTCCACAGTTGTGAACCCCCTTTTCACTGGGTCCCCACTCAAGGTCTGCGCCTGGGCTCAAGATCCGAGTCCTCACCTGAGCTCAGGATCCATGTCAGGGCTTGCATCCGCACCCGCACTCGTGGCTGCACTCAGGGTCTGCATTCAAAATCCGCATGCATTCTTTAGCCTCTTGGGGTCTTAAGTCTTGCTGCTCTCAGGAGCAGGCCCTGGTGACCCCAGGTAGCTGCCAAGGACTTATTCCGTGCCCCAAACTTGCTCTAACTCTTGTGCGCTGGCTTTGGCACTGTAGGTGTTGTGGGGTTGGGGAGGGTTTGCTCAGCTCACGTTTTAGTGAGAGCTGTTTCACTCCTTTATAGCATGGAAATGCCCCAATTCCATGTTCCTCCAATGCTGCTCCCTGTTGTGGTGTCCCTTTTTTGCTCTGGATTTGTTTTTATGTCTTCTTGAGGAGTCCTGTATGTTTCAGTTAGGAGAGGTTAAGCAGCTGCTTTTTACTCTGCTGCCATCTTAACCTAAGGCAGGCATTCTCTCTCTTAATTATTTTTTGAGTTCCTGAAGTTCCTGAGTTAATTGAATTTTGAGATCTTCTAAAGTCTATGTCCAATTTGCTGGAGCTTCCTGATCTTTTTCTATTTCATTTGCTCTTTTTTTGCTTCCTGGAAAGAAGCTGTCAATTGTAATTTCTTTTCTGTTTTTCTATTGTTTACTCATTTTTTTCCTTCTCTGGTTTGCTAGTTTAAGCAGATGGATTTAATGAGCTTTGATGAAAGATTTTCCCCCAGCTGCAATGGAGGTTTGTAGTTATGTTCTCTACAGTCTATGGCAGAAGGGTGTTGGAATTTCCCTGCCCTCTGAAGACTTCTTGTCTGTCCAATTGATGGGATTAAGCCTGACCTGAATTAGTCTATAGTGCTCAATGTGCCCTGAAGCTAAAACCTTGAGAGAGAACAAAAAAGGTGGGGACAAGACAGAGTATTTTCGCTGAGCTGTGGAGCAGTAGGGTCCCCTTGCTCTGTCCTGCTATTAGACCTGATTTTCTTTCCTCTTGAAGAGCTTTGTTTTCTATCTTGGCATGGTAAAGCACGTAGGTCTGAAATTTTTCTTCATCTAAGCTGCCATCTTCAGAGTGTTTTTGCTGTTTTTCTGTCTTTCTCCTCTAGCCACCTCCCAGTACCTATGTTCAACAAATTGAGTCAGGCGCCAGCAAGGCCCTCTCTCTGGACCAGTGTGCCCACCTGCCTGGATATTTCAGGGGCCACTGGAGACTCTGCACAGCCCATGGGGGAGAGGTCCTGGGATTCCCTTTCTATACCCTCAGACCCAAGTTCAAGAATTCAAGCCTTTTTTTTGGCATGCCTCTTGAGCTGTCCAGCAGTAGGATCCCCCTTCTCTGTCCTGTTGTTAGATTTGGTCCTCTTTCTTCTCGAAGTGCTTTGTTTTCTACTTCGGTGTTGAAAGGGTGCAGAGGTCTTAAGATTTACTCTGTCTAAGTCGCCATCTTCCCAGAATTCACCTTCTTTTAAAAGTTTTATTGATGTGGTTTGTTTTTACATTGCAAATCTTTATAGTTAACTCCCTCTCTGTTAGGAGTCTCTTGTAACAAAGTAAGACGTTTAAGTAAAACTAATACTACAGTGACCTTATCTAAAAGCTCATGTCTCACCACTGCAGAGTCAGCTGATCAGAAGAGAGGTTCATTCCATTAAGTTTTAATTTAACAAATATTTATTAAATGCCTATTTGTGTGCAAGGCCTCTGTTAGGCTCTAGAAATACAAAGGCAAAAGGAAAAAAATGACAACTCCAGTCCTCAAGAAGCTTCTATTCTATATTGTTGAAGCAGTTAAATCATATGGTATATAGAGCACTGGAACTGGCATCAGAAATGTTCGTTTAGTCATTTTCAGTCATGTGTGGTTCTTTGTGATGTCTTTTGGTTTGTTTTTTTGGCAGAGATACTGAAATTAATTTACTATTTCCTTCTCTAGCTTGCTTTTACAGATGAGGTAACTGAGGCAAGCAGGTCTAAGAGACTTTTTCTGCGTTACATAGCTAGAAGTATCTGAGGTTGGATTTGAACTCAGGTCTCCCTGACTCCAGACCTGGTACTCTATCCCCTGAGCCACCTAGCTGCCCGAGACCTGAATTCAAATTTGGGCTCAAATATCTATTAGCTATGTGACACTGGGCAAGCCACTGAACTTCTATTTACTTCGATTTCCTCAGTTGTATAATGGTATAATAATAGCATCTACCTCTCAAGTTTGTTTTAGGAATGGAGAGAGAGAGAGAGAGACAGAGAGAGAGAGAGACAGAGAGAGAGAGAGAGAGAGAAAATACTGCCTAGCATTTTGCTTAATAAATGTTTGTTACCTTCCATTCCCTCCTTATGACATATAAATGAGTAATGCAATCTACTCTGAGAAGAGAAGTGTACTACAGATTTGGGTGATAAGGAGAGGCTTCTAAAGTTTGATCCACAGTATAAGGGTCTTTAGAGGCCAACCTGATGAGTTTGTATTTAATTGTAGAAGCAATATGGAATCCCTGAACCTCCTAGAATAAGGGAGTAATTTTGGTTAGAACACTTTAAGAAAATGTCTTTGATAGGTTTGTAGAGGATAGTTTAGAGACAGGAGAGAATAGAAGCAAGTGAACTGATTAGAAAGTGATAGTCCATGCAGAAATAATGGGGCCTCAACTAGGATGGGGGCCATGTGAGTGAATAGAGAGGGACTGATGGAAAAGATGTTGTGGATACAGAATGAACAAGACTTGGCCACTGATGGAGAGGGGGAAGGATGAAGGATGATCACATCTACTTTTTTGCAGGAGTTTTTAGAGGGACCTGAGTTGGAGAAAGCTATGTATGGATGGTGTGGGAGAAGCAGGGATTGTACATTATTCAAAGCATAAACTGGCTTGGTGGAAATTGTGTTAACAGGAGTCATTTTTTAAGTTGTCATGAGCGTATTGCTTGATGAGAAAAGTATGATTGTGGGGAAAAAATAGACAGTAGGCTGTCAGGTATAAGGCAACAGCACCCGACACATTTTATCTTAGGTCTCCTTCCCTGGTATTGTCAAGTAGGAGTGCTCATGGCCTTCTGACCATCCTGGTATAGCCCTACCTTTTGCTACTGACTCCCTCCAAGGGCATGTATGAGCAGTGAGTAATGATGAAACTGCCATAATCAGGGCTAGTCTAATGCTTCTTGTCTAAACTCTACCAGAGGAGATTTCTCTCTCTTTTCTGTCCTTCCCAAAGTAAGCTGCCATCAGTGGCAGGACTGAGCATCCTAACATTGGGAATCCATACAAATGTGTCAAGAGAAAGTGAGATATGTCTAGAGATAATCTGTTAGAGTCAGCATGCCTTGAGCCCCCATTGCAGGTGGCTTAGTTATTAAAATTCCAAAAGGAGCTTGTTATAAATTAGATTCCCCTCTAAGGACGCCCTGTGGCATGTACCTGGAGGAAAGTATTACAGTAAAGCTACCTGCATGTAAAGGAAGGTGGGAAACAAGAGTTTAAAATCAACAGGAATGGTTTCTTGGGAGTCCTCATGGGTACCTGAAAGTACCCAAGTTAACATGAAGTTAACTGAAAAGTTAAGTGCCTGAAGCAAAGATCAATTAGCAGTCAATGAGATAATCACAGCTCTTTTTTTAATTTTAATTTTTTAAAATCCTTAACTTTGGTCTTAGAATAGATACTATACAGAAGAGTGATAAAGGCTAGGCAGTTTGGATTAAGAGACTTGCCCAGGGTTACACAGCTAGGAAGTTTTCAAAGATACATTTGAACCCAGGACCTCCCATCTCAGGGTTTGAATCTCTATTCACTGAAGCAGCTAGTTGCCCTGATAAGAGCAGCTTTTTAGCAAAATTTAGAAGATGTCTGCTTTTTACTTAAGGTGAAAGGGGAAGTAGAAGAAGAGACCTCAAGGAAAAATCATGGCAGGCTGGCGTAGTAGGTACAACACCTGAGTAAGAATTGTAGGAATCAGGAGATCAGTGTGCTAGATACATTTTTTTAAAATCCTCTTGTTAAATGTTTATCAGCACATCACTCCCCATGTTCTACCATCAGTCTGTCATTCACTAGTTGGGCAAATAACGTAACCTCAGTTTTCTCATCTGTATAATGAAGTAGATTACAAGGCTTGTACCATCCTTCTCAGCTCTAAGATTCAATGAGTTTCAGAAGCAGAGCCAAGATGGCAGAATTTGTTTTGTATGACTCCTACATATTTGTAACAGGCTTTGTTTTTCTTTCCTTTTCTGTGGGTAGGAAAGAGAGAAAATTCAGAACTGAAAATAAAACAGAATTGAATTTTTAAAAAAAGATTCAATGAATTTCATTCCTATTTTGTTTCTCACCATCATCCGTATTCCCTAAATAGTTGTGGTCTGTGTTGAACATCAGTGTTTTTCTCTGTAAGGAGAATCTTGACTTAAAGGTCTCAGAAAATTTGTTATTTTTCTTCCAGGGCTCAAGTTCTCTGGTTACCAGCTAAGATTAGAATGCCTGACAATTTAGTTTGATGACAGGACAAAGTCATAGTAGGATACATTTAAAAGGTCACTAAGTAGGGGACAGCTAGGTGGCTCTGTAGGTTGAGAGCTAGACCTAGAAAGGGGGAATCCTAGCTTCCAATATGGCCTCAGTTACTTCTTCACTGTATGTCCCTAGGCAAGTCACTTAACCTCAATTGCCTAGCCTTTACTGCTCTTCTGCCTTAGAACCTATACATATTATTCATTCCAAGATGGAAGGTAAGGCTTAAAAAAAGTCGCAGAGCTGGAGGGAGAATGTAGCTCAATTTCTTAAAAAAATGAGAAAAGCCCAAAATGATTAAGTGATTTGCCCTAGGTTAGACATTATTTAGTGCCTCTCTTGTTTGGCTTCAGCTCTAAGAAGATAATTATCTAAGAGAAATGCAAATCAAAACAACCTTGAGGTTTTACTTTAAACCCTGCATGTTGGCAAAAGTGACAAAAAATGGCAACAATCAATGTTGGAGGGGTTATGGGATGGTAGACATATAAATGCATTGTTGGTAGAGTTATGAAATGGTACAACCATTTTGGAAAGCAATATGGAATTATGCAAATAAAATGACTGAAATGTCCATACCTTTTTACTTAGAGACTCTGTTACTAGACTTACTCCCCCAAAGAAACCCTTAATTAGAAGAAATTTCCCATATATTCCAAAATCTTTATAGTAGCATTTTTCATTATAGTTAAGAATTGGAAACAAAGTAAATGACCATAAATTGGGGAAAATTGGGGAATGAATAAGTAATTTGTGATATATGAATGCAGTGGAATATTGGTTTTCTGTAAGAAATAATGCATATAGTAAATACAGAGAAGCATGCAAAGAGCTATATGACTTGATATAGAATGAAGTAAGCAGAACCAAGAAAACAATACTCCCAAGAATTACAAGAATGTAAATGGAAATAAAAACTAACCAAAGGTAAATTAACAAAATTTCAAAGATTGAACAAGATTTGAAGGAAGAGATATGAGAGGACAACCCACAACTCACCCCTTTGTAGAGATGGGAGGTCCACAGGTGTTATACATCACACTTGTTTTCAGACTTTTTCTATGTATTGATCAGTTGTGCTGATTTTCTCCTCTCCAATAAATGCTATTTGTTATATGGGTGGCTCTCTCAGAGGGAAAAAGAAAGGGATACTTGAGATAATTATGATGACATAAAAAACAGAACATATCAATAACAATCTTTTTTTAAGAAGAAACTAATTATCACTACTTTTTATGCTAAGTATTGTAAAAAGGAATTCCTTATACCTTTTCTCTAATTTAATGGGGGACCTGGAGGTCCTCTTACCATAGAGATGTATAGGGATTAACCAATCCACAGTGCAAGGAACTAGAAACCAGAGACATAGGAAGTGAGGTAAGAAGGGGATGTAAAAGGGGCCAGCGTCAGTTGTTCAGGAGTCAGTTGCTGACAGTTAGGTGCTGGCAGTTGCAGGGAAGTTGGCTGCTGGGAGTGTGTTGGGTTGGTGGTTGGCATTTAGTTTCTGGAATATAAAAAGGGAGCCTGAGCTTACCGATCAGGCCTTTTGGCTTTAGCCTTTAGAGGGTTTTTGGCTTTAGCTTTTAGAAGGCTTTTTTTGTCTTTTGAGTTTTGGGCTTTTGGTTTGGGCTATTAGGCTTTTTCTTTCTTGAACTTTTTGGGGAGGTGGTTGGTCTTGGTTGATAGGCCTAATTGAGGTTGGATTAAATACTGATTGGGTTGGTTTTGATTGGGATGGATTGGGTTGGAACTTTGTGGGGTGGTTGTTATTAGTGGTAGTTAATAGGCAGTTTTAGGTAGTAATTATAGGTAGTTATAGGATAACTAGTATAGACATTTGGAAATTTTCTTTCTCTACCTCTTTCCTACATTTCCCTCCTTTATTATATTCTTTTCTTTCTCTATTTTAATAAAACTAAATTGTTAATTGTTAAAAGCTGCTAGAAATTTTCTTTTCTCTGGCTTAAAGGGATAATATTAATTTACAACTCTACTATATTCTCATTAAAACTTGTTATTAAAAGCTCTTTTATTTTTGTCAACCCCCTATTTTAACCCTTATAGTATATCTGGATAATCTGTGAGTATATGAACTCTGTCACCTCATTTCCTTTGACCAAGAGCTCTGACCAGTAGATGCCCATCTCCAGTGTGTATATCTTCTTGTATCACTCTGAAAGACTATTAAAAGAGTCAGGGGGAAGGGAAAGAGCATTTATTAAGTTCCTATCATGTGCCAGGTATTGTGCTAAGTACTTTAAAATATTATCTTATTTGGTCTTTACCAGAACCCTGGGAGGCAGATAATATTATTATTCCCATTTTACAGTTAAGGAACCTAAGATAGGAAGAGGTGAAGAGACATGTCCAGAGTCACACATAGCTAGTAAGTGTCTGAAGCTGGACTGAACTCAGATCTTCGTGACTCCTGGTCACTGCCTTATCAGCTGTGCAACTGGCTGTCTCCAATAGAAAAAAATGCCCCGAATACACCAAAATATTCATTGCTACATTTTTTTTTGTGGTAGCATAAAACTAGTATTAGAACTGAAGTAAGTGTTTTAAGTTTTGGAGTGATTAAAAAATGATGATATATTAATGTAATGGGGTATTACTGTACTATTAGATTCTACTAGTATGAAGAATTCAGAAAATAAGGGGAAAATTTATATAACAATCAGAGAAATATGAGAAATAGTGATTACAATAACATAAACAAAAAGAGCAGTACAATAACCATGAAAGCCACTTAATGATCATAACCTAGCTAGACCTTGGAGAAGAGGTCAGAAAGTGCCTCCTTCCTTTCATTGCAGAGGTGGGGGACTACATGGTATAGAACATCATGGGCAACATCAGACTTCATGAAAGCATTGCTTTGTTTTGATGAACTGTTTCAAAATGTTTTCTTTTTTTTTTATCTTTGTTACAAAGCGAGGCTTACTGGGTACAAGAGGTGGGAAAGATCTATTCAGAAATTACTGTTTTAAAAACAAAAGGAATCAAAAAAATAAACAAATATGTGAGTGTTGAAGACCTCACTTTGAAGGCTAAATTTAGTCAGGACTTGTTTGGGCTTTAGAAACTTGGTTCCTGATAACTTGATTAGAGTAGAGGAAGGCTTGGGAATTATTTTATTTAATCTTTAATTTTTTTTGTATTTTAAAATAATTTTAACTGTGTCTTCTTTGATACTTAGAAAATAACCAAGTTAGTGGAAAACTGAAAACAAAACAAAACAGGACAGATATTGTAATCTCCTTTTTTACAGATGGGAAACTCAGAGAAAGCTCAGAGAGATTAGGTGTATACTCCAAATTAGCATAGTTGCAACAAAATCAGGAGCAGGACCTGGATCTTTGAACACTTAATCTATAGTATTTTCAAATATACTATGAAACCTGTGCATCTGAATAACCAGGAATGTCACACATATAAATCTAATATCAACTCTTAAAGCATATGCAGAAGCACATATTGTACATGGAGAACAACAGAAAAAAAAGACATATTTACAATTTATCTGAATATAAACTTTTAGTCCTTTGCACTAAGAATTTGTATGTATTGAGGGCTAAGCATTAGTATTAGTTAAATATTCTTTTTTTAAAATCAAAATTCTCAGGTATCTTCCTCCTCTCTCCTCCCCGTACTAGAGGAGGCCTTGCATGACCCCCCAAAAATGTATATATAAACTTTGTCTTTCATGTTTCTATTTATCAGTTCTTCGTCTGGAGGTGGACATTCACAAGCTATTCTTCAAACATTAATGCTCTAGCTGTATACACAATGTTCTCTCAGTTTTATTTGTTTCACTTTTCATAATTTCATGTAGGTTTTTCAGTGTTTGTTGTTTTTTTTTTTTTAATTAACCTGCTTGTCATTTCTTACAATGAGAAGCTATTTTAGCTGGAAGAGTCAGAGAGCAGATCAACGGAGGACTCTGATATCAGGAAAAAATATGTAAAGACTTTCCAGCAGCCAGCTTTTGAACACTGAGGACTATTCAACTATTCTGCTGTTATTTTCCTTGCTTAGCTGGTACTCACTCAATGCAACTTCTGGTTTATGCATTTCATTTTATTTTTTAAACTCTTACCTTCTGGCTTAGTATCAAATCTAAGACAGAAGAACAGCAAGAGCTAGGCAGTTGGGGTTAAGTAATTTTCCCAGGGTCACACATCTAATGGAACCCAGGTCCTCTAGACTCCAGGCCTGGCACTCTATCCATTGTGCTAACTTCCTAATTTATGCATTTTAAAAACACCTTAGCTATGGTCTAGCTTTCACATTTGATGCCTCATTTAATTTAAGCAAATCAGAGGCAACTGCTGCTTGTTGCCTACCTCTCCCCAACAGAACTACGGGAAATGGTCTAGGATAATATTCTGAAGGAGGGTGAATTTTTCTATGGTGTACTATGCACCATATTCCTTAGCTTGCTACTAATTACCTTTGTGATCCTGGGTAAATCATTTAACCTCTTTGGGTCTCTGATTTTGCATCTGGCAAAAAAGAAAGTCAGACTAGTAGAATTCTAAGACCCTTCCAGTTACAGAGGTGTAATTTAATTAAGATCCCGTCTAATATATCAAAGGAGGGCCTTGAACCTAGCTCTTAGTGACTTTTGAGGCCATGTCTTTGTCTATTACACAGTGCTCACATTCCAAGTTTAAATATAATTTTAAAAGCTATGAAAGTTTTAAAGTTATGAATCAAATTCCTTTTAGGAATTAAGAAGAAACTTAATGATTACTTTCAACAGGATCAGTTTTAGTTGAATTAAAAATTATTAAAGAAGAGATGCTTACTTGCATCTTATATGGGGATATACCCTATACCAAGATTAATTAAAAAATGGGTAAATGACTTAAACATAAAGAGTGAAATCATAAATAAATTAGGTGAACATAGAGTAGTATATCTGTCAGATCTATGGGAAAAGAAGGAATTTAAGACCAAGCAAGAGAAAGAGAACATTACAAATTATAAAATGAATAATTTTGATTATATAAAATTAAAAAGTTTTTGTACAAACAAAATCAATGCAACCAAAATTAGAAGGGAAGCAACAAACTGGAGAAAAAATTATAACAATTCTCTGACAAAGGTTTAATTTCCCAAACATATAAGGAACTAAGTCAAATGTGCAAGAAATCAAGCCATTCCCCAATTGACAAATGGTCAAAGGATATGATCAGGCAGTTTTCAGATGAAGAAATCAAAACTATCAATAATCACATGAAAAAGTGTTCTAAATCTCTCCTCATTAGAGAAATGCAAATCAAAACAAGTCTGAGGTATCTCCTCACACCTAGCAGATTGGTCAATATGAAAGTAGAGGAAAATTATAAATGTTGGAGGGGATATGACAAAATTGGGACACTAATACACTGCTGGTGTAGTTGTGAATTGATCTAACCATTTTGGAAGCCAATTTGGAATTATACCAAAAGGGCTTTAAAAGAATGCCTGCCCTTTGATCCAGCAATACCACTACTAGGTTTGTACTCCAAAGAGATAATAGGAAAAATGTTTGTACAAAAAATATTCATAGCTGTGCTTTTTGTGGTGGCAAAAAATTGGAAAATAAGAGGGTATCCCTCTATTGGGAAATGGCTGAACAAATTGTGGTGTATGATGGTAATGGAATACTACCGTGAAATAAGGAATGATAAACTGCTTGATTTCCATAAGAGCTGGAAAGATCTCCATGAAGTGATGGGCAGTGAAATGAGCCGAACTAGGAGAACATTGTACACAGAGACTGAACCATTGTGGGACAATCATATGAAATCAGCTTTGCTACTAATAGCAATGCAATGATCCAGGACAATCCCTAAGGGGACTTATGAGAAAGAATTTTGTGGGTATAGAAATACAGAAGGAAAACATTTGATTTTCACTTGTTTACATGGGTATTGGATGTGGGGTTTTGGTTTTTTAAAAGATTATTACAGGGGGGCAGCTGGATGGCTCAGTGGATTGAGAGCCAGGCCTAGAGACGGGAAGTCCTAGATTCAAATCTGACCTCAGACACTTCCTAGTTGTGTGACCCTGGGCAAGTCATTTGACCCCCATTGCCTAGCTCTTACCACTCTTCTGCCTTGGAGCCAATGCACAGTATTGACTCCAAGACAGAAGGTAAGGGTTTAAAAAAGTTATAAAAATGAACAAAATGGAGATTGGTATTGAGTGATAATTCATGTACAACCCACTGGAATTGCTTGTCAGTTCTGGGAGAAGGGAGGGAAAAAGAAAAGGGAAAGAACATCAGTCATGTAACCATGGAAAAATACTTGAATAAAAAAATTTTTTTTTAAAGAAATATGGCATAAAATCCATAATGTGTTCTAAAGCTAATTCTAGAAAGATTTGAATATATAAACATATAAAGGATTTCTCAAAAGATGAAGTATTAGTAATTAATCTTTAAAAATTTTTCAAATTAGCCTCTGTTTTATGATGGGAAAGAAACAATAATTTACTAAGCACCTACTATGTGCCAGGAATTGTGCTGTATTTTACATATATCTAATTTTATCCTCACAATAACCCTATGTACTACTATTATCCCCATTTTACAATTGAGGAAACTGAGGCAGACAGAGGTTAAATGACTTGCCTAGGGTCCCAAGGCTAGTAAGTTTCTGAGTCAAGATGTGAACTCAAGTTTTCCTCCCTCTAGGCCCAACCCTCCATACATTGTTCCACCAAGCCAATGGGGAAGGGGTGTTTAGATTTCTTATTCGGGAAATTTTTCCCCCAAACTTTCTCAGACAAAGTTCAGTAACTCAGAGTGTAATGTCAAATAGGCAAAGTGCTTACTGCAGAAAATGAACAGCACTTGTAGACTATAAAGGAGTCTATTACCCTTCCATCCTCCACTCTTTCTCAAATTACTTATTGCCAGAAACTTGACAAGCGGTCATTGTCTAAAGCCAAAAAAGTGGGTAGATGGCAATGTTTGTTCTTACATCTTTCATTAACTCCAAATTTAAGTAATTCATGCAGATGGCAAGGCCATCAGCATTCTGTTTGCTTATTTTAGAAGACATATTTTTTTTTCATTTGAGAGTTAGGGCAATATGTCAATTCTAATAAGGCAGAAAATGATTACGTGGAAAAAAATACATGTGTGCATGCAAGTGTGTGTGTGTGTGTGTGTGTGTGTGTGTGTGTGTGTGTGTGTTTCTCTACCTTAAAGCTCAGAGAGTCCCGATGTGCATTACCACATTTACTGATGATTTTTCTTTTGTTTCTTGCATAATAAATAGGCTCAGTTCCAGTCTCAGGAGGGAGATGCATATGAAAATATATTTTAAAATAAAAGGGACAGAGGAGAAAGATGAAAGCCTCTCTACTACTTCTTTTTTGACAAAATGAATATTTAAATTTCTAATTTCTATCCAGCAAAAACAAGAGAAAGCATAGCACAGTGACTAGGGCACTGGACTTAGAATTAGGAAGACCCAAGTTCAAATCCTACCTCAGAGCCAAGTCACTCAACTACTCTGCTTCAGTTCTTAATCTGCAAAATGAGGAAACTGGACTCATTGGCCTTCTATTTCCAAGTCTCTGTTCTTATGATATAATAATCATAGGAACATATGGTTAAGAGAGTGGAACCACGACATTTAGAGGCCATTTCAAGTTGAACATCACTTTGTTCTGTTACTGCATAAGATTTAATAGCATAGAACTCTAGCCTGTAGATGAGGCATTATGCCACTGTGGAAAGAATGAAGAATGTGTCATCAAAGGACCTAGTTCTGCTGCTTTTACAACCTGTGTTATCTTGGGCAAGTCATTCCCTCTGGGCCTCAGTTTCCTCATCTGCCAAATGAAAAGTATGACTAGATGTCCTCTTAGGTCCTTTCCAGTTCTAAATCTTTTCTTCTAAACTGTCATTCCAGTTGGCCAAATCTGAATCTACTTGGTGGAAGGATGGAAAAGGAAAAGAAACCTTTAGAAGCTGGAGCATATTATCAAGAACAATGCTGCACCACACAAAATGTCAGTTACTCAATTCAACATTTATTAAGTGCCTAGTATATGCAATGCAATTAAAATGATTTCTCTCCCTTTTTGAGGTTTAGCATATAGTAGGGGAATAAGACAATGGATAAGTCATTTAACCTCAGTTTGCCTTAATCCACTGGAGGAGAAAATGGCAAACCATTCTAGTATCTTTGCCAAGAAAACTCCATGGTAAACATTGGCATGCTGTGGTCCACAAGGGCATGAGGAGTTGGATATTACCAGTGAACAACAATAATATATGCTGTGTTCCAAGGTCCTTTACATAAGTTGAAAATCTTTCCTAATAGGGAACCCCGTTATTCAATAAGTGTTTCTTATACAAACATAGCTAGGCGCTTTACAGCGTTTCTTAGGCTTATCAGAGCTCCCACTATCATTCCTCTTGTACTCTGGGGTCATTATTAATAACTAAACAGTGTTAATGGAACAAAGAGAAACCCTACTCTGAGACGGACACAGCCTGTTAGAAGAGAAGGACAAAGACTGATGTGGGAGCTCATGTTTGGTGTAAAACAATAAAAGGACTCCTGCTAACACTGCTCAGGGAGGGAACGAGAGTGATTGGGTGAGTTGGGGTGAGACTTAACATGGTTTGGGAAAATAGGGAGAATTTTGTGTGTAACTAAAATTTTTTCTTTTACATATTGTTCTGCCTTTATTTATTTTCAGTTGCCAATTGCTTATACATAAATTTGCATATGTTGAGTTCGCATAAATCAAGGTCCTCCTGTATTTATAATCCACAGTATTACCTAATAAGTGAATTAGTTTTTGTTATAAATAAAATATAAATAAAAAGTTTTTGTTATAAATAAAGCATTGAATAGAGAGCCAGGTCTGGAGTCAGGAAGACATCCTTTCCCAAGTTCAAATCTAGCTTCAGACTCTGGCCTGATTCTGGGCAAGTCACTTAACCCTGTTTGCCTCAGTTTCCTCATCTGTATAAAATGAGCTGGAGGAGGAATTGGCAAACCACTCTACTATCTTTGTCAAAAAAACTCCACATGAGGTCACAAAGAGCCAGACACTGTTCAACAAATGAACAACAACATAGTTATAATACACGATGTTACTTAATAGGTTCATTATGTTATAAAATAACATTCTGCAGAGTCTGAGGGGGCATTCAATAAATGTTGGTTCAATTGGATTGCAATTATGTCATCAAGCTAAACTGTTTTCCAAACTCCTTTCAAAGGTCCTGCCAAAAGGCTCTTGGGAGCTATTTGAAACCTAATGCATATAGACAGCACCACTGCTGCTTCTGTTGGTCATTAACAAAGTTAGGCAGCAAGCCTGAGGTTTAAAAATATACAGTTAACTCTATTCTCCTCGCTAAACAGGTAAAAAGAAGTCCAGATGATGCAAA
This sequence comes from Gracilinanus agilis, assembly GCF_016433145.1. Classification (NCBI taxonomy): domain Eukaryota; kingdom Metazoa; phylum Chordata; class Mammalia; order Didelphimorphia; family Didelphidae; genus Gracilinanus; species Gracilinanus agilis. Next base: position 133,889,990 of record NC_058133.1, read on the forward strand.
GCAATGAATAATACAAACACAGGTGGAGGACACGCCTTCCCCAACCTGATGAGCTTCGAGGTTAGTGAGCTTTTCTTTGCTTTTTTGGGCAGAGTGTGGAAATGTTCACTGGTGCCCTGTTAAGAGATGGGAAAAATAATTTCTGATTGTTTCAGTGACTGTGATTATTCCCAAGATAAATTAGTGAGCTGGATATGGTTTTCAAGATCTGGAGAGATCCCTAACTTTGTTGGGAGGTGCTGACATTTAAAGGTGAGTTTCTCCATCTATGCAGTTCCTTTTTAATTTCTTTTTGCCTTTGCCTATTTTACAGACACTTCGATGACTTAGCAGGTGATTGAGGAAATGTATTCTTCACAAACACTGGAAAATGGCTGCCTTGGGGCAGAAGCATGTGAAAGCTGTTATTGCTCATTTGCAGGTCCTGAGACAAATTCCTGGCCATCCTTTGTCTTTCATTTTTTCCTTGCTGAACACAAGTCAGAGACCAGAGTTGTGAGCATAGAATTTTCTGGTCTAGGAGAAATCAAATCTGGTCTACCTGTGGTAAAGTAGACTGGAGAAACCCATGGGAGTTACATGACCTAAGAAGGGCATTCAGGGGCAATGTCATTCCTAAACTTCTGAGATTTCCAGAGCAGTGTTATTTTCGGAGAGAAGAAAGGATCACTTATGAAATCACCAGTGCTTGGAAGAATAATAGCAAGGAACTAAAAGCCATGATATCAGGGTAGGGAAAGTAAGTGAGATATTGGGACCTCCTCCCCTTCCCACTGAGTTTTTGGCCATTGTACATCTGACAGGATAGAGTGCTGGACCTGAAGACAGGAAGACCTGAGTTCAAATCCTATTTTAGACCCTCCCTGGTTGTGTGATCCTGGTCAAGTCACTTAACCATGGCCTCAGTTTTCTCATCTAAAAAATAGAGACAATAACCTCACCTTTTCTCAGGGTTGTTGTGAGTATCAAGAGAAATAATAATTATAAAGTGCTTAGGACAGCGCCTGGCATAGTAGGCACCATATAAATATTGGCTATTATTATTATCATTATCCCTCTCCTCCTCCTCGTCTGATAATAAGGGAGTTCCCTGTCTAGCAGTGCTTAGGTACGTTTGCCCTCTAGGAAGAGTCTCAGTCTAAACCACTGAATGGTACTATGAGTTTGGGGAAGATTGAATAGAAAATAGATGTGTGAATCACATTGCTTGTATCCTGCCAAATTGGATTAAAATGTAATTGGGAAGGTTCAAACCCAGCCTCAGCCACTTCCCAGCTGTGTGACCCTAGGCAGGTCACTTGACCCCCATTGCCCACCCTTACCACTCTTCCACCTATGAGACAATACACCGAAAGTACAAGGGTTTAAAAAAATATAATTGGGAAATATTTAACAAAGTAAATAGAAATATAACAAAATAACATCACATTTCAAAACGAAGTCATTATCTGACCCAGTGGAATCCTTAAGTAAGGGTTAGTAGCCCCTATTTTCTGTTTGAATTCGACACTGAAGGAAAGAGAACGTCAAGAATTTCAAGAAGTTATGCTTGAAAACAACCTCAGGTTCAAGTCCCTTTTGAGGAAAATCTAAATCATGACACAGTGCAAAGTCTGGACAACTCTAGTACCCTACAAGAATGTGGAATATACTAGAGGAAGAAAAAGTTTATATTGATTTTTAATGAGCTGTTATATGTTTCTTCATGTGAGTTTCTACATTTTTGGTTGAGGCTACTACAAGTCCTGAGTATTTTGTACATTTTCTGGTAAAATGAAACTTTGAATTAACTTTGGATGTTTGTACTAGAGCTGAAAACCCTATTAAATTTATCTACAGAAACCTAGACATGAGCTCCATTCAGTGATTTTCCTAAATCAATATTGATATTTGGAAGAAGTGCTCTAAATTACACCTGATGCATGTAAATGCAAGTTAGGGTACTCTGGATACATAAATATTTTATATTTTACTTTCAAATTAAGTGATAGCTATGACCTTTTTTTGAGTCATTCCAACCCCCTTCTAACTTGTTCTACTAAGGGCAACACAGAACCCAAATGGATAATGATATTGAAACCTCAGGTAACATGTAATCTACAAATTCGTGCGTGGAGAATGGTATTGACCATAATTATTTATTATAAGAGGGAAAATTATGAGATTGAATGGAAATTAATAATTTTATTAAATCAAAATAGTAGGGGGAGTAGATGGAAAATGGGAGAGAGATATATAGGATACTTTCCTGTTTGCTCCATTTAGCTTGCTATTCTGTGGCCACCATTAGGGACCCCTAGCCATGCTCACAGGGAAGTCTAGCCAGCAACAAACATGGAAGAGAAGAGAGCGAAATCTGCTCTTGCCTCAGTTTATCAAACTTTTTCTCCACCCACTAACTCACACATCATTGTGTCAGCCATAGCTTTCTATTTTGCCTGGGCTGCCCAGGGAGGCAGTCCAGGGGGCAGTGCAGGGGACATCCACCCTGCCCCATGTCTCATGATCTCTTGACTCTATTGATGCCTTTTTCTTGCTGCCATTCTTTCTTCATGACCCAATTCACTCAATGATTCCCTTCACACAATCCTTGCTTCCTGGTCAAGTTCAGGCTCACACTAAGTATATGGCCCCAGAAAGGAGAGGGGATAAATTTCCTTCACATATTATCATTTGTATATTTTTTCTGTTTCTAGGTTTCTTTCCACCAAAGTCCTGCTCTGGCACTACCTCATCATGGTATGGTGGTGAGCTTGTGAATACCTAGACTTTACCAGAAGAGTCTGAATTTTAGAAGGCTCTTACAACTGGGAAGACTTCAAATGCAAGTCTGGCAATGGACTATTTCCCCAGTATTCATTTTAATTAGACTCAAATACAGTAAACATTTCTTAAGCATCAATTTGCTCTGTATCAAGTACTGTGCTAAGTGCTAGAGATATAAACAAGAAATCCCCTGTTCTTAAGGAGCTTACAGTCTAATGGTGTAAGAACACAAGCAAAAGGAAGCTAAAGAGCTTGTTGGGAAAGGGGGTCACCAGGGGTTATGATGTTCAGTGGAGTTGAAATCAAGCAGAGCTTCAGGTGGAAAATGGAGAGTTACCTAGAATGTTCTGAACCCTCCATAAGTGAAGGTTTTGGTGGAAGTTTAGTGCTCCAATCAGACAGGAGAGGCAACTGAGGGACTTGAGAAGGTTTTGAGCATCAAAAACTGAATCAATCAGCATAGTGATGAGATTTAAAGGGATAAGCGTTTCCTGGTGGTGTGTTGAAGTGCAAAAAAAAGTATGGGAAATTGAGGCAATGTCTAAACATCTAAGGATTAGGACTTAAAGAACCATCTTAGTAATGAATTGATAGTTTGGAGAACTTCATCAAAACAAGACTGGCTTTTGATTATTAAATTGTTTTTCTGTTTTTTGTTTTTTTGGTCACAACCACTACCAAAGACCTGAGATGAGGAGGGGTTTGCAGTTTAACCATGGGGAAGGAATACCTTCAATGATGAATGGAAATAGAGCAGATAACCACTTTATTGGCTAGCAACGTGTCAAAATAGATGCGTGTATTGTGTTTGTGCACCTGAGTTAAGGGAAAAAGTTTCAAAATTTGACTAAGGTCATAGCTTCAGTCAAATGCAAAGGCAGAACCAACTTAGAACACAACTCCAAGTTGCCAGTCCTGCCCTTACAGGGTGGAATTTTGATGCCTGGAAGCATGCTTCCTGAAACTCATATCTAAAGGGTGTTTGATCCCTAAGAAAAGGGGGAGGTGGCAGCTAACTGAGAAATTAATGATCCAAATTAATGTTAAATGCAAAAAGGTAATATTTATTATCTTTCCCCAAACCTTCCCCTCTTTTAAACTTTCTTATTTCTGCCCCCAGCAAAACCACCCTTTATGAACTCAAATTAAAATACTACATACATTCCTTACTTTTCCTCCCTTGTCATGGTTGTTCAGTCATTTCTGACTCTTTGTGACCCCATTTTGGGTTTTCTTGACAAAGATACTGGAGTAGTTTCCTTCTCCAGCTTATTTTAAATATGAGGAATGATGCCAATAGAGTTAAGTGACTTGTGCAGGGTCACAAAGCTAGTAAATGTTTCAGGCTGGATTTAAACTCAGATTCCCGACTCAAGACTAAGTGCTCTATCCATTGAATCATCTAGCTTCCACCTGTAAATAGTTTCTTAGCCTTGCTGATTCTGCTTCCTCAACATCTCTTGCTGCTCTGTCCATCTCTCTACTCACCTCCATTCAGGCACTAATCACCTCTCACCTTGACTATGGTGATAGCCTTCTCATTGATCTCTACCTCCAGGTTCTTTCCTCTCCAGTCCATCCTCCACACAGTTGTCCAATGGACATCCTCAAGCACAGATCTGATCATTTCAATCTGCCTTTAAGAGAAAAGATAAAAAGCTGTTTGACATTTTAAAGTCTTTCATATTCTGGCCACACCTACATTTTCAGGCTTGTTACACATTACTCTCCTTCATCAATTATGTTCCATCCAAACTGACTAGGTCTTCTCTAAACAGAACTGCCCATCTTCTGTCTCTATGCAGATGTACAGGCTCTTTTCCATGCCTGGAATAGATTTTCTCCTCACCTCCTCCCCCTAGCTAGCTTCCTTTAGTGCTAAATTCACATATCACCTCCAAGACCAGGTTTTCCCCAAATTCTCCCAGTCAGTGGAGCCTTTCCCCAAATTACTTTGTGTTTACTTTGTATATACCTTCATGTAGGGGAAGAAAATGATCTCTGAATAATTATTTTGTACTCTCCCTACACACACACAGAGCTAGTTTATACTGTCCCAGAAAGCAAAAGACAAATAAATAATTAACCTATTAATAGTGTTAAACTAATTGTAAAGAGGCAGCCACCTTATATAATCCCTTTATGAAGTTCCTAAATATTCTTTGATTAAATTAGAAAGAGAGTCAAGGTCTAAGACAATAGACACAGTTCAAGAGTTTGAGGGTATCTGAGGTCTAAGCAGCTTTGTGGATTATGATTTCTGTTCCTATAACAGAGGGTTCAAGGGGGGAGAGGAGTTCCCTCATCACTTCCATCTTACACTTCCACCATCAGTTGTAGCATCTAACATAGGAGCTACATGCCCAGCAGGAGACATATCATCTAACAGTTTGACAGTTTAAGAGAGAATTAGATACTCTTGAGGGAACACAGGCATACACTCTCCAGGTTCTTTTCTCTCCAGTCCATCCTCCACACAGTTGTCAGACAGAGACAATCAGACAGATACAAAAAGGCAGAAAACAGCTTCTAAAAGTGTGATCCCTGGCAGTAGAGAAGAGAGCCAATTATGGATTTTAGGGAAAACTAGCTCTGATAATTCAGTGGTGAGTTGCAGCAGGACTATATGGGAAAAGAAAAGACACCAAGGCACTGAAATACCTGAGGCATGAGTTGCCTTAATCACATGTATTCCCTACATGTGTACTTCACCATCATTGTACTTCGTGCCCACTATTCCCATGGACATTGTGTATTTTTGTGGGGGAGTGCACCCTTGGTTTATAGTGGGAATTTTTTGAAGTTATTGTTCTTACTATGACGTTTTAGTAAATGTCTTTGTTTAAGGCTAATTGTGTCTACTAATTTTCCATCAATAAGGAGTCTACTGTTGGGAACATACGTTATAATAGTAAGGACCAAGATCCATAGAATTCTTTAGAACCTGGGAGTGTCTGCCCTCTCCCTCAGGGTCCTGACTCATGAATGTGAGTAGAAGTTGGGAGGGGTATCTCAGAGGTGCTGGAACATATATTTTGTATTTTCATATTTGTATTCATATTGCTCTCCAATCCACCTCCCAATAGAATTTATGCTCTTTGAGGGCAGATACTCTTTCATTTTTATTTTTCAGCACAATATCTGAGACCTAGTAGATTAACAAATGTTTGCTAAATGAATGAGTGGATGAATAAGGATGCCTATTCAACAAGGAAAATTGTGACATAAAACCAATGGAAGCCAGGAAGATAGATGCTTTTAAACCCTAGGATCAAGAGAGACCATTTAAGATATATGCAAAAAGTTTATTGCCATATAGTGGAACCATTTATGATTTTAAAATTGCCACATGCTTATTAATATTGTAACATTTAATCTTAAAGAAATTAATAATTTTGAAAATAGACAGTTCATAAAATAAGTATAGGTAGTTGCTGTCAAAAAGCTTTCAATTTTTACAATTTATTTTAGGATGAAAACAAAGCCCTCAGTGACATTTTCCTATTCCTCCTGGTTGTTTGGTATGATTTGAGCAAATCTGGCCAACTGTATCTCTTCAACCTTGGAATAGCACAAAACTACCAGCAATTTTTCCATTAACTGCTCCTTTGGGTCATGGCATAGAGGATCCCCATGATAATGCATAATGGGGTGGTGTAATTCATCGATCCACCAACTATTATAATGTAATTTAGTTATTCCTATCAGCTAGATGAAATCTTGCTGTTTGAGCTAATATTTGCCTAACTATTGGAAAGTACAGTGAGACCTCAAAGTCATTCCTAATTGCTCGTGAAGTGGAATTACTGATCTTACTGAAAAACCTCTTGAGGGAAACTAAACAAGTTGAATCATTACATAGGTAGGTAGGAGTCTCAGTGAATAGAGTACAAGGTCTAAAGTTTCAAATTCTAGCCTCAAACTTATTGGTCATGTGACTCTAGGCAAGTCACTTAAAATCTCTTTGCCTCAATTTTCTCATCCATAAAATGGAGATAAATTAGTACCCAAGGTTGTGATGAGGATCAAATGAGATAATAATTATAAAATGTTTAGCACAGTGCCTGGCATATGGTGTTATATAAATGTTAGCTTTTATTTATTATTGTTGTTGTTCTTATTACAGTTCTAATCACCACACATAAAAGGATATATGCTCCTTTCAATCATAATAATGATAAGGGAAAATGCAAACTAGAGATCTTCCCCGCCTCAGGCATCCATTTGGGTATATTTTGGCTTCCACCCCAAATCAGCCCAGATATCTCACAAATGTGAACTCTTGGTCCCAAAGTGACTTGAGGAAGAACATGTGAATCAACAATCCAAACTCACCTCTTCCATGGGAGAAAGTCTTCACGGTCTTCATACTTGTGGCTATAAGTCTAACCCTTTCATTTTCATTTTCAACACGCTACCTTGTCTGGTCATCTGAGATCAATAGGAGCCTTGAAGGCTTTATGTACTAATGCTTACAAAAAATAACTCCTTACCCTCTACAACAAATCTAAGAACCCTCGTATTATCTCCTTCCACTTCACAGATCAAAATAATCGCAAATATGCAGGACCTCTTTCTAATATAAAACTCCAGATTAAATTTAGAAGTGCCTGTAAATACCAGGAACTCCTATTGTACGTTTGAGTGACATCCATCTGGTCAATGGGGCAGGAAGGGACATAGCTAGGGAAGCACTCTGGTTGCCCCATTCCAATTCTGCAGCCAACACCAATACTAGAATAGCTAGAAACAAATAGATGGAAGATAAGTAAATCTGCTAAGAGACCACTTCACTGTGAATCAGTCAGTTTGTAAAAGTCACTCTTCAGATCTTGCTTCTAAGTGCTCTGGAAACATTACTAATGGCAATATAAAGTTTTATCCTCATTTTGTTTGTGTTTCTTTTTTAACTTCAGCACTTATATAAGAATAACAGAAATCTGCATTGATAGCACTTTAAGTTTTGCCAGGAACTATAAATAACTTCTTATGAACTTCACATCAGTTCCACAAAGGGTAGGCACTACTCATAAAAGTCAGAGACTATAGATCACTTACCATGAGTGTCAGAGTCGGAATTCCAATCTAGGTCTTCTTGGTTCCAGATCAGTGGTACTCTCTTCTACAGCATATGAAAAACATGTTTAAGGTAACCTATAAATATGAGGTGATAGACAACATGGCATAGTAGAAAGAGCAGTAGCCTAGGAATCAAGAAAAACTGGGTTTGAATTCTTAATAGGATACTTATGAGTTGTGTGAGCTTGGGCAAGTCCCTAACCTCTCTGTGACTTGGTTTCCTAATCTGTAAAACAAAGATTTTTGGATTCATTGGGCTTCTCAGGTACCTTTCAGCACTAAATCTATGATCCCTCCTTCTTGTCCTTACATCCTATCCCGATCCATCTTCTCTGGAATGTTGGCACATCGATTATTCCTGCTTTTGTACTTCTTTAATCTCTCTATTGCTTTCTTCTCCTTTGCCTACAAACACACTTCCATTATTTCCTTCCTCCATTTAATCCCTCATATCTCCTTCTATGGCAGTTCCTACCCTCTCTGGTTTTCATTTTATCTCTCTCCTCTTCCTAGCCAGAATCCTATAATCATCTATATTTGATCACTTCAAGTTTTTAATTTTCATTACCCATTAATCTTTGCAGTATAACTTTTGTTCCCATTCCTCTACTGAAAATGCTTACGTAAAGGTAATTACTGCCTAATTGCCAAATTTTCTTATTAAAAAGTATTATAAACTTGATAAGCATAAAACAAAGTCAGCTCAATCAAAGAACAAAATCATACATAAGACTATGAAATCTGACTGTGTGCAGTTTAATAAGTGGAAAAAAAAACCAACTAATGACCTTTTCTTTGTCCTCTTTTTCTTTGTGCCCAATTTGAAAATACTTTGCAAATTTGAAATCTGAAAAGGAACCTCAGCAACATAGCCCTCAACAAATACTTATCCAGCCTTTCTTTGAAGATATCTAAGGTGAGAGAACTGGTCACTTGGAGAGGAATCCCTATCCCTTAGGATAGCTCTAATTATTAGAAAGCTTTTCTGACATTGAACCTGAGTTGGCCTCTTTACAACTCACTGCTCCTCGTTCTGCCTTCTGGAGAGAAAACAGAACAATCTAATCTGTTCTCTGCTTAAAAGTCTTTCAAATACAGGTATGCTTTCCACATTGCAGGGATTAAGTGTGGCACCCTACACACACAATCTGGAAAATCTACCTGAAATTTTTTGGTACTCCTTACCAGAAAAGAAGTCTGAGGTGTTTTTTTTGTTTTGTTTTGTTTAATGGAGTATTTACAGAACCTTTTGGTAAAATTCGGGTTAAATTTTTGGTCATAGGCTTTATGTAGGTCAGTGTTAAGTAAAAATGAGCTTTAAACATGCCCTCTTTAGCTTCCACAAAATTCCTCCCAAATTCCCATTTAATTTCTTATGTTGAACGGGAATATATCAAAACCTCAAGGGGAAATGTTGTGATGTGGAAGGGATACTTATACCTGAAAATAGATATCATTTACCTATTGAATCTTTTCTTCTCCAGGCTAAATATTCACAGGTTCTTTTTGATGATCTCCAGGACACACACCTTGGAACAATCTTGGGCCCTGATTAGGGAGCTTTCACCTTATCTGGATCCAGGCCTTCACTTCATTTCCCTGCTACCGCCACTCCTACACCACTACAATTATACCCTCATCCTTCCAGTTTCCCTTCATGTTCTCTTCTGCCATTGGAATGTACATTCTTGGGGAGCAAGAATGGTCTTGCTTGCTTACATTTTTAACTCTAGGACTTAGCACAATACATAAATAATGAACAAATCTCCCTTTCTCTGTCTCTCTGTCTCTCTGTCTCTCTGTCTCTCTCTCTCTCTCTGTCTCTCTCTCTCTCTCTCT
>NC_058133.1:133900065-133915817 GCF_016433145.1 Gracilinanus agilis
CTCTCTCTCTCTCTCTCTCTCTCTCTCTCTCTCTCTCTCTCTCTCTCTCTCATCTATCCGAAAGACCTGCCCCCCTTGTCCTGCTCCTGGCCATCTCCATGGATTCAGAGCCTGTCACCATCCTGGTTGCCCTCACTGGGTAACTCCCAACACTGAACATAATATTCCAGAGGAGGTCTGAAGAGAACAATTTACATACAGTAGCACTAAACTCCTTGAGAACTAGGATTGTTTCATTCTTTGAATTTGTATCTTAGGTGCCTAGGGCCATTTCTGGTACTTTATCCCATCCTTAATGTTCTCTCTTCCCTTGGCTTTGTGATGCTACATTGACCTGGATCTCTTCCTACCTTTTTGACTACTACCTTTTCTTTTTATTTTTCTAGTTCAATTCAATTTTAGTTCAGAACATAAGCATGTATTAAGTACCCACTATAGGCATATAGAGATAGGCACTGAGAAGAGAAAGATAAAAACAGATACTTCCTTCCTGGAGCTTACTTACTCACCCCACCCTTTTTTTCTTTGTTGAAATTGTAAAATTTTTTTGACTTTCTTTTATTTTTTCAATTATACATAGAAATAATGTTTTACAATTGTTTTCTTACATTTTGAAATTCATTCTCTCTCTCCCCCCACCCCCTTCCCTGAAATGGCATATTGTCTGCCATAGAATATACTAGTGTTTTCATTCAATACCTATGATACATATATTTCCATAATCACCATGCTGGGACAGAAGAGATATCACACATATAATAAGAAAGTCACAAAGGAAATAAAGTGGAAGGTGACATGTTTTGATGCGCATTCAGATTCCAATAGTTCTTTTTCTGGCTTTGGGTAGGATTTTTTATTATAAGTCCTTTGTGGTTAACTTGGGACCTTGTTTTGTTGATAATAGTTTATCTCTTCACAGTTGATCATTATATAATATTTCTGTTACTGTATACACTGTTCTCCTGGTTTTTCTAACTTCACTTTGCATCAGTTCATATAAATCTTTCTACATCTTTTCTGAACTCATTTATCATTTCTTATGGTGTAATAATAGTATTCCATTACAACCATACAATCTTGTTCATTTATTCCTCAATTGATGGACACCGCCTCAGTTTCCAGTTCTTTGACATTACAAAGAGAGCTGCTAAAATATTTTTGTGCAGGTAGGTCCTTTCCCCCTAATTCTGATCTCTTTGAGATACATACCCAGTAATAGGGTTGCTGAGCCAAAGAATATGCATAATCTCATGGCCCTTTGATCATGGTTCCAGATTGTTCTCCAGGATAGCTGTATCAGTTCACAATTCCACCAACAGTGTTATTAGTGCAGGAACTTACTTTCTCCTGGGATAGGGGACAACATATACAGAGTTATAGATAGTTTTAACTCTATTCCAATTTATATAAACAAAGAAGAAGCAGACTTCTCAGTAGAGATAGTCATGGACTTAATCAAGGACATGATTAGACTTTAATGTGTAATCTCTTTATTGGGTAAAACTTCTCACAAAATATAAACTAAAGACTGAAGGATTTTCTCACAACATCATTATGTGAATAAATCTTTAATCAATCAGAGAGGATAATAGGGTTTCAGAAATCGAATGAAGACAAATTGTGGCCACATAAGAAAAATCTTGGCTGATAAAATAAGACATATCCCTGAGTCTATGTATGAAAATTAGCAATGAGTCAAGCAGTGAGTCAGTCAAACAGGAAGCAAGTCCACTGGTAGAGGGCTCCAAGTTTTGGAGGTGAGGATTCCAAAGTTGGAGACAAGCCTCTAAGAAGGAATCAATCTTGAAAGGAGAAAATTTCTCTCTCTCTCCTGCACCTCCAGGGACTATTTTAATATTGGAAAAACTGTACCAGTAGCAGATAACATATCTACCTGGGATCAGAGAAATTTGGCCACTAGGAGACAATATATTCAGCTAGAAATAATTACATACTGAGGACAAATGGATGCTAAAAGATAAGGAAGGAGACAGCTTCAAGGAGTATGGCTCCTTACAATACCAGCCTCAGAATTAAAAAACAACCTTCTACATCAGAAAGTACTAGTGTCCACGATTTATACCTCTGCCACCAGTATATTCTACCACCTGTGCCTCAATGCTTTTGTATTCTAAGTTTGCATTTATTCTTCTCGTGCATATATTTATGGGAGAGTGTGCTCCAGCCTTTTCAGAGGAACGATTATACCAGTTATTCTTACTCTATCACCTTAGTAAATGTTTTTGCTAGAGCTCTCTAAGTCAACTACTGATCGTTATTAGGAAGCACATTAGTAATTACTCCCTCAGAGTTACCCCTAGATGCCTGAGAATATTAGTTGTAGCCAGTCTTTGGAGACATGACCTGAATTACAAATACAATTTGTAGATCTTAAAGAGGAGATAACTCTTGAGTTGAGCGAGCCTTGAAGGGAGTCAGAGGATTCTAAGAGAGGAAGTGAGTACAGAAAGTATTCCAGGTCTAGGAAAAAACAGTATGCAAAGTCATAGTGGGAGGAGATGGCACACCAAGCATGATGAGCTGCAAATAGACCAATTTGGCTGAACCACAGAGAACAAAATATTATGAAATCAATCTGAAAAGGTAAGTCAGAACTTCTTATAAGAAAGAATTGCTTTAAGGCAAAAGAGGGGCCATATGAGCAGTTGCCAGATATTTGAAGACAATGATCATTTCTTCAGATCCTTCAACTTGATGCTATCTAGCTTATCAATATTTTTTCCCAACTGGCTACACCCAAATACAGGCTGGTAGGGGATACAATGGAGAGACAGCCAGGGTTGGAGTCAGTTTTTAATCTGGTCTGAGACATTTACTATGTATGACCCAGGACAAATCACTTTAATCCTGTTTGTCTCGGTTTCCTCATCTATAGAATGATCTGGGGAAGAAAATGATAAACCATTCTAGTATCTTGGCCCAGAAAACCCCGAATGGACTCACAAGGAGTCAGACATGTCTGAAAATAACTGAACAATAACCAAAAACACCCAAACACCAAACACCAGATGTGTTCATATGAGGGCAGAGTGCAGAAGGGCTACTGCCTGGCCGTCCAGTGTCAGTGCTAGAAGATGGAAGGACAAGAAGAGATCCAGGATGAAGATGATAGGACACATATTGAATCAAGGCCAGTCGCTCTCCTTATTGCTTCTCATTTTCCGCCAAGCTGTTTGTCCCTTTGTGCCTTAATCTATGCATCCATTTCATTTTTTGCAGCCTTAATCCCCCGATTTGTCAGCTTTATGGATGGTTAACACTCATTACCATTTAGCCTCGCTGACACACCATCGCCATCTAGTGGTGAAAGAGAGGTAACTCTCCTTTCAATCTAAAATTCTTTCACTGCCTTTTTAAATGACCTTCCCCCATGACTTTTATTTTTATTTTTATTTTTTTTTATTTTAAACCCTTAACTTCTGTGTATTGACTTATAGGTGGAAGAGTGGTAAGGGTAGGCAATGGGGGTCAAGTGACTTGCCCAGGGTCACACAGCTGGGAAGTGTCTGAGCCCCCATGACTTTTAAAGGAAAAGTAGGAAGTTCAGACATTTGAACAAGAGGAAATGGGGAGTTCAGGAAATCATAGTCAAGTGGGATTATTTAGAAAAGGCTTTTTGGGTCCGTTTTTAATTGAGGCTTTGTTATGGAACCTACAGGACACACTGTGTCTCATAGAACCTTTTTCCCCCCTTATTTTATTTTCATAATTGATGCTATAATGCCTTCTGTAGCTCTAAAGTACTGATGCCAAATTACCTGTTACAAAGGGTTTGGGTTTGTTTGGAGGAGAGATTTTGGCAAGCCTTAAAACAACACAGATTTGAGCAGTTATTGTTTTTATTATTACCCATCAGGCTTGTTTCCCCCTAGGAACTAGTTCTTCTTGATTTCAAGAAGATAGAAGAAATAGAAGAGATAGAGGCAATGATTAATGGGGAAAGGAACTCGAGCAGAAATGGAGGAAATGTAGAGGAGTTTCCCTTTGCAAATTCCTTGCGATAAGGAGCTGCGTTTTGCCTGGTTTTGTTTCCCCAGCACTTAGCACAGTGTGTGGCATTTCAGACAGGGTTAGGTGGTCAGTAGTGTCAAAAACTGCATAGAGGAGGATGAGAACTAATGAATGGGCCATTGGATTTGGTGCCTGGAAAGTCACTGGTGACCTTCAAGAAAGTAGATTCTGAAAATAACTTCTGAATATTCCTTTTTTGTGACAGTGGTACACAGAACAGAGTAGGTGCTTAATAAATGTTTATCGAATTGAAGATAAATTGAGAAGCATTGTAGTCTAAGAGTTTGGAAGACCTGGGTTCAAATCCTGTGCTCACTGGCGATACTGGGCGGGTCACTTCATTTCTCTGTGCTTTAATTTCCTCATCTGTAAAATGAGGGGGCTATACTCAATAGCCTCCACATTTCCTTCCAGCTCTGAGTCCTATAATTAGAATGGCAGCTTGTTAACAAGAGAATGAAGAGTCATAGCATGTAATGGAAGGGGAAGACAGAGTAGGAAAGGTACATGGGAAAACAGGATGGAGATAGATGGAAATTAGAGGCTGGGCAGCAATACTAGGGAAAGAGTTTTGTTCATTTTTCCCTTGGCAGCTGATGACCAAAACACAGGGATTCAGAATGGAGGAGGGAATTTGTTAGATTGTCATGGTAGTTGGGCCTCAGGCTTCAGTTCAGCTTTCCTTTGATTACCATCTCCTGAAAAGCAGTGTGGCTTAATGGATAGAGAGCTGACCTCAAAGGTAAAAAGACCTTAGTTTGAGTTCTGCCTCTGGCACATACTATGTGACCCTGGGCAAGTAATTTAACCTTTCAGCATGTTCAGCCACTCTATAAGACTATTAGTTGCAAGAAAATTTGCCAGCTTGCATTGGCAGAAGGAAGAGAAAGAGGAGTGAAAATATCAAAAAAGGAACAGTCAGAGAAGTAGGAGATCAATCTGGAATAAATAGGAGCACTGAAGAGAAGGGAGTGAGGATGAAAGAAAAAAACATTTATCAAGTACCTACTATGTTCCAAGTACTTTGCAAATATTATTTCATTTGATCCTCATGTGGTGGGTACCAGGGTCCCCCAGGACACCCCAAATTCCTAGAGATATCACAGGTCAAAGATTGCATGAGGAATTCACCTCGTAGGGCTAGAAGCTGAGCAAACATAGGATCCTCTATCTCTAAGCTTTGAATGTATTTACACTAGCCTTGAGTTAAGGGTCTGAGCATGAGGGGATACCTCGTGTTTACATCATAGGGTTTATGATCCCTACATCTCAAACATCACTTATGATCCCAAACATGTCTAGGTTTCTCGAGATGGGTAATATGATCAGGATGCCATAAACGAAGTGTGCATATGTTTAAGCCCCCAGACCCAAAGGCACCTATTCTGTTACTTGTTCTTCACTGTATGCCCCATTTGTTGGTTCTTATTGCTCATACCCCTCCCCATCCTTCCCTACCAAGTCACTTAGACCCCATCCCTTTAGCATATAAAAATCCTGAACTTTTCTCTGTTCAGGGAGACAGTTGGTCCTGCATGCTGCCTCCTGACCATTCAACCTAAATAAATCTTTCTAAAGGATTTCCAGCAGAGAATGCCATTCTTGAAAGGGCACCCTCCCAGGATCAAGGGTTAATCTCCAGCAGCCCCCCCCCCAACATTTACAACAACCCTGGGAGTTAGGTTTTATTATTCCCACTTTACATTTGTGTAAACTGAGGCATGCAGAGAATAAGTGACTCTCTCAGGGTCACACATCTAGTAAACATCCAAGGAGAGCATTTCAAACAAGACCCAGTAGTCAGCAGTATCAAAAACTACACAGAAGTGGAGGAGAATGAGAACCAATGAATGGCCATTGGATTTGGTGATTAGAATGTCACTTCTGACCTTCAAGAAAGAGGGTTCCAGAAATAACTTCTGAATATTCTCTTTTTGTGACAGCAGTACACAGAACTTTGGATTTTTAATAGGCTTATTATTCTTGACTCTGACAATAAAAATATTTTAAAATAAACTTCAAAGTAGCATAATTCTTCCTACACTATTAGCAGTACGTCAAGTACCAATTTTCTTCTTCTGTTAATCTTTCAAATGTCACAAAGTAGAACACTGTACAGTTGTTCCAGCTGTTTTCTACCCATTTAAGTGCAAAGCTAAGAGGAGTTTTCTACAAACAGCTTCTTAGATTCATATCAGTGGCCCTGAAAGGTGTCTGTGCACCATATGTTTCCTTTTCTTTAGCGATAGAGCAATAAATAACACTGTCAAAATAGCTTCTGAAAAATATAAACTCTCATTTCACTTTTTGGGTGTTACTTAAAAAAAAAAGGAAAAAAATTTTTGCCCTGCCCATCTGTTTTTAAACTGTGGGGAAAGTACCATTCCACATGTCAGGGAACTTTTTTTGTGGGCTATGAGCATCCCAAGGAGATTTTTAAGTCTGCAAAATGTATTTTTTCAAATGCCTGAAAAAATGGACACAAAATGTAAATAGCACAAGAGTACTTACCACAAACAGCCAACATTTTTTAGAATGAGGGTCCATGTGTTTGAGAAGTAGTTACCTGCTTCTTCATCTGGAAGGAAAACTTTTTCTGCACTTCAGGAGTAAATGCTACGATCACATTCATTAATTGTTAATGCAAAGATCACATTTATTCTGAGTTCTACTAAAAAAAAGAGAAAATACATCTTAGAGCCCAATAATATGCCATCTGTTTAATGGATAATAAATTGTTGTTGTTCATCCTTCATTTTTGAAGATGACCAAAGATATCATATGCTGAAGTCTTGACTGGTGCTTTAACCAGATTTAAGTAAGGCAGAGTTGTACAAAGTTATCAACTTCACTCTGTCTTCCAGAGTCATCCAAGTTCAATGGCAAGGCAAAATTAAGACAAAGGTGACTGTTGATGGCCCAGGATGCAGTGGATGACCTTGCCATCTTTGATGTCTCAGTGGTCCAAAGTGCTTGCTTTAGACACCTTCATGGCTATTGGAACAAATTGTTCTCATTCGCCGTTCTACTAGGGGAAATCATCACATGATTGGGTAGATAGTCCCCTAACACATGCACAGTTTTGAGATCTGATAGTTACCCATGACTTGGTTTTTAGTCTATTTGCCCAGAAAAATTTGGAGTGTGGCTGCTGTGCATGCTCCAGCTTCTTGCAGCCATGGAACATCCCAAGACTCAAAGGGATAGAAGGGGTCTTAGAGGTAGGTCATCTAATCACAAACTTTTAGTTTATAGAAGAGGAAGCTGAGGCACAGAGAGGAAATGGGAATTGCCTCAAACCACACAGTTAATTAGTGGTAGAACCAGACTGCTTGAATCCAGCAAATGAAGAACTCCTGAGAGGGAATTGCCTTTGGGGTGGGGAACTGGTAGGAATAGTTGGTTCCCCCCTTTTTCTCCTCCCCCAACCTCCATTGACCAGGCATTGTATACTTTGAAAGGTCTGAAGGTCCAGAGTTCTGATCAGCACCAGTATCAGTGTCCCCTGGAGCTAATAATATAGTCCCTAGAGCAGCAACAGTGATAGCATCATCCTCAGGAGCTGGGGGACAAACAGGACAAACTAGACACACCAAGGAAAAAGCAGTTTCAGAACCTTCTTCATTCCTTGCAGGGTTGAGAGAATTGCAGGCTGCAAACTCAACAAAAGCAAAAAGGCAGTTAATAAGCATTTATTAAGCACTTTCTGTGTGCCAGGTATCAATCCTTGAAGTTTAGAAGAGAGCTATACTTAAGGGGAATTTCTTGAACCCTCTATAAAGGGAGAATAGAACTTCTAATACTAGAGGCAGTTTCCCCCTTTTATATTATGTGTTATCTGAACACATGCCTCACTGCCATTTTTTAATAAGTTTGAACCCACTTTCCCCAAAGATCTTGTATATAAAAGAGGAGAATATACACCAAGTTTGGAGGAATTGTTTGTGTAAAAACTATCCTTGTTGTACTTATTTAGTAAATACCCTTTTAAAATTCAATTATGCTAATAACCAATGGGAAGCACAGTGGAGTGGGCTTGTGAGCAGCTATATAAGAAATTATAATGACTTTAACTCCAAGAGGAAAAGAGTAATCATTGTTCTTTAGGGACCTCAAAGTAATCAAGTGGGAATTGGAGTAGCAAACCCCAAAAAAGCTTATGACAAAAATTATTATTGAGTTGTTTCTGATGCCTCATGACCTCATTTGGGGTTTTCTTGGCAAAAGTATTGAAGTGGTTTGCCATTTCCTTCTCCAGCTCATCTTACAGATGAGGAAACTGAGACAAGCAGGGTTAAATGACTAGCCCAGCATTACACAGCTAGCAGGCATCAGAGGCCAGAATTGAATTTAGACTCATCTTCCTGACGCCAGGCCCAGAATTCCATCCACTACATCTTCTACCTCTCCAAAACATGACAGTAATGGTCCAAACAATTACAATAATGGGAGTGATCCAAAGCATGCTTTTCTAATTTATAGTTGACATGAAGCTGATATGTTTAGCTAACACAGTAACAGAACTGGGTTCTAGAAGTTTCTTTAAAGGCTAGAATCATAAATCATTAAAAAAATGATGAAAGCAGGTAGGAATAAGTATCAAGTCTTACATTTAAGTTTAAAAATTTTCTTGATGCATAAATCTATTGCCTGGATGATAGTACCAATGAAAAAACTCTTAGCATTTAACTTGACAGCAAAATCCAAATAAGTCAGCAGCATGACATGGGAGCCCCAGACACTAATGTTAGACTTCATTGAGCGACAGAGTTCATATATCAGAAGCTTTCTCTCTACACAGATGGTCCAGATAGACCCAAGGGAATGTTTTACATTAGAGGTAGGGCATGTTGTCCCAGGGTACAAGGGGATAGAACTTTATAAAGGTCAGATTGAGACTTAATTTCAGAAACCTCTAACAATTAGGACTATCCAAAAAGTAGAAGTCAATGCATTCCCCCTCATTAGAGGTCATCAAGGAAAAGCTAGATAAAAGCTAGATCATTTTTGCAGATGTTATAAAGTGATTTTTGTTGGGCCAGATAGTCTCTGAAATTCCTTCTAACTCTTAGGTTCAATGGTTTCCTCATCTGCATCATTAATTTTTCTAGATCCCCTGATGACTTTAATTGATTTTATGTGATCTTCTTTTCTTGCCCTAGTATTTGCTTTAGGAACTTCCCATCTACTTCAGCACTTCCTCCAGATCTAGGATCTTGAGATTACAGCTCTACCCATTCCACCCAGTTTCCTCTGGGATAGCTAGACAGGATTACTCAAATTATCTGTGCCTATTTTCCAGTATATGCAGGAGAAAGAAGAGATGATGGGAGGAAAGTGGGAGGGAAGAGGCTATGTAGTTGCTATTATTCAATTGTTTCTGTCATGTCTGACTCATCATGACCATATTTGGGGTTTTCTCCACAAAGATACTGGAGTGGTTTGTCATTTTCTTCCCCATCTCATTTTACAGATGAGGAAACTGATACAAACAGGATTAAGTAAGTAGAAAGTGTTCAAGGCCAGTTGGGGGGCAGCTGGGTGACTCAGTGGATTGAGAGTCAGGCCCAGAGATGGGAGGTCCTGGGTTCAAATTTGAGCTCAGATACTTCCTAGCTATGTGGCCCTGGGCAAATCACTTAACCCCCATTGCCTAGCCCGGTGATGGCAAACCTATGACACGCATGTCAGCACTGACATGCATAGCCATTTTGGATGACACACAGCCACACACAGCTGCATACAGAGAAGTATGGGGCCATATGCCAAGGATGAAACATTTTCTGTAGTGTAGTGTAGACACTCTGTGCACTATGGATCAGAATTTTACCCATATTAGTTTACCTATTTTTGGTTTATTAAATACAGTTATATATTACAATTATATATTTTTGTTATTTAAACTATAAATATTGCGAAATTGTGGTTTTCTCGAAGTAACACACCACCTGAGTTATGCTCATTTTTTTTTGGCAAATTTTGACACACCAAACTCAAAATGTTGCTCATCACTGGCTTAATGCTTACCATTCTTCTGCCTTAGAACCAATACCCAGTATTGATTCTAAGATGGAAGGTAAAGGTTTTAAAAAAAAAAAAAACAACTCTTACCTTCTGTCTTAGTATCAATTCTAAGGCAACAGAGTGACAATTGGGGCTAAGTTACTTGTCCAGGGTCACACAACAAGGAAATGATTGAGGCCAGACTAAGGAGAACTTCTTGAGCCCTCTATGAATGACTCAAGGAGCTCTTGCATACCGTCTGGTTGTTGTCATTCAGTCTTTTCAGTTGTGCCCAACTCTTCATGGTCCCATTTGGGGTTTTCTTGGCAAGGATACTAGAGTGGTTTGCATTTCCTTCTCTAGCTTATTTTACAGATGAGGAAACTGAGGCAAAATGTTGTTAAGTTACAACTAGTAAGTCCATTTCCCTGACTCTAGACCAAGTACTCTATCCACTGTACTACCTAGCTACTCACTATTCATTCTCTAATTGTTTCATATTAGTCTTACCTCTCAAGGGAAAGTATTAACTCCTCTAAGGTAGAGACTATATTTTCTGTTTCCATTTTATCCTTGATAGCACTTAGCACAAAACAGCTGCTGAATAAATATTGTCACTGGCGATGTTAAATATAAGTGAGAAAGTTGTTAGATCACTTACTTTATCCACCTTATTTCTCTGTGAATTAGAAGATGGCAGCTTAGTCTCTGAGAGTGAACCAACAAATGTATCTGTCTTTCAAAGACACACTTGATACTCTCTCAGAGAAAGGAACAAAGCATCCATTTCTGGATACTCTGTCGGCCCTGCCACTAGCTCATTAATCAGATGCAGGTGGAAAAAAAAGAATATTATACTAAAAACCTGGCAGCACATGTTTCAGGTCTGGTTCTACCACTGACAGGCTATATATACCCTTGGGCAAGTCTCCACTTCTTGGTTTCTCTGTTTCTCAGTTCTTGGTTTCTTGCATCCATTCTATACTCCCCAAACAGGGAACCTATTATCTATCAAAGCAGTTCTAAATATGAGGTTTCCCCTCATTCATATTGAGCTGAAATTTGCCATGTGGCAACTTACACTCAATGATCCTAGTTTGACTTCCTAGGACAAAATACAGCCAGTTTAATTCTTTTACTCATAAAAAACCTTTCAAATATTTCATAACAGCTCTCAATCTCAGACTTGCCTTTAAGGCTTCTGTTTTTCCAGGTTAATATCACCAGTTACTTCAACTTTGATCCTGATATGTCTTTTATGCTGGTTGTCCTTCTTTAGACATGCATCGGTCTATCAGTCTCCCCTTAAAATATGGTGCTTTGACTTGAACAGAATGCTCTAGGGACCTCCACATCTCACCAAAACAACACAATGGAACTCACACTTCCACTTTTCTGAACAACATTAATATGACCCAGTGAATTAATCAGTCAACAAGCATTTAAGTTCCTACTATGTGCCTAGGCAAAAGGGACACAAATACAAGGAATGAAATAATCCCTACACCAAAAGAGATATGGTAAGCTGCTATTTTATGGAACTCAAACAACTAGACAGTTGAAAAGGCAAACAAATAAGGCAAACCAGAAATATTCTACCTTTGTTTTTTGTTCTAACATTCGCCCCCCCCCCCCCCGGAATGCTATAGCATCATTATAGATTCAACTTAATCTCTTAAATGTTCTACACTTTCAGTACTATATAATGATAATATGTTTATAATGATGATCATGGGACACCAAAAAGATTGGGAACTACCTCTCTACAGTCATCAAAGATTAGAATGTGCTCGGCAACATTTATTGTGTTTTAATAGCATCTTAATGTTTTGAAAATTGATTAAACTATATAACGGTGTCCACAGTGACACTCAGAGAACTGATTGAGTTTTTTCCTTTGGTTTTGGGTTTTTACTAACCAGGACATTCTGATCCCCAGCCATAAAGGATCAACACACATTTATAGTCATACTCTCTATGATCCAACCAAAGTGAACCACTTATTGTTCCCCATGCACCACATAGCATCTCCTGTCTCCATTCCTTTGAACAGATTGTCCCCCATGCCTGAATTATACTCCCTTCTTGTCTCAGACTTTAAAATCCTTTGCTTGTTTCAAGGCTTAGTTCCATCCAGTTTACCCCTTAAGGAAATACTATCCTGAACCATTTCCTGGCCCATTGAGAGTACAAACTACCAGAGGTTACTTGGTGAAAAATTTATATTCTCCCCCAGTGGAATATAAGTTCCTGAGGGGTTGCCTTTGTATAGAAATAGAGAAACAGAAGGAAAAGCTTGGGTGAGGGAACCACTAGGGATCCCACCCAAGTGACGGACTCCATAGCAATAGCGAAGAGGGCACCCCAAAATCCCTCTGCCCTTCACCCCTTTCCACAATCCCTGAATTGCGAATAATAAAAGCCATTCATGGGTCAAATAGCATTCCAGAGTGCCTGAGAGACAATGAGGGAGAGGGGAACCACAGCTTGGTAAGGTGCCTCCATCTCGGAGCCGGACCATCCGCTGTGAATTTAACTGATCGGGGGAAGTTTGTGTAAACCCCATCCTTATTAAGAACAGATTGGGGTACCGCATACCTTCTCTTATAGGGAAGCCTTGCCCCCAACTCCTGTGGGGTGGCACGACCATCCAGGTCACCCAGTTTTGGGATGACACCCCCTTAAAGTCTCCCAGTGTATATTTGGCCCTAGGGGAGAGCTGGAGAAGAGAGACTCACCTTACATAGAGACTTTCTCTTTCCCCCTTCTATCAAATATTGCTTACTGGCTCTCTTTATTATTACAATTTTGGCAGAGTCAGCTTAGGTAAAGAACCTAAATAATTCTAGCCTTTACTATTTTCTGCCTTATTTTCTGTCTTAATACTAATTCTAAGACTGAAAGTAAGAGTTTTAAAAAAGTTTTTTTTAAGTTTTTAAAAAGAGTTTAAAAAAAGAATACAGATGAGCCATGTAGAGTAATTTGATTGAAATAAATCATGGGATTATGAGAGCATTTGGAAAAGAAATATTTTTTAAAACTTTGTAAGAATTATACCAGAGTTTGTATTGGGCCCTATTTTGTAGTTCACCTTGCTTCTATGCCAGTAAGGGCTTGAAAAAAATCTTCACAAGCATTATAGACTCAATCTTTAAAGGAGAAAATAATAAGATGGCTTTATAGGATTATGGATGATTTCTAATCTCTGTTATATTTTAATATGCTAGGAAACTATAGTGCTCTGGTTTCTTTCTTGTAACAAGTTGCTACTTCAATAATCCTACCCTTTGCTTAGAAATAATATGATAAATAATATAATTGCTCAGAGTTGGGAAAAAGGTCACAATATAACATGATGACTTAGAAATAGTTGCCAGATATATATATATATATATATATATATATATATATATATGTGTGTGTGTGTGTATGAATATATATTTATATATATGTTTGTGTGTGTAAATACATATATTTATATGTGTGTGTGTGTGTGTGTGTGTGTGTGTGTGTGTGTGTAAGTTCCTCTGGATTGTCCTGGGTCATTGCCTTGCTACTAGTTAACAAGCATTTATTTTTATCTTCCTCACACCTCCAATTATTCCTCACCAACTCTGCCATTAGGGGAAAAAAGAAAAAAACTTGCATAGTCAAGCAAAGTAAATTCCTGTTTTGCCCTTTCCAGAAGTGATGCATGTCTCATTCTGAATACTGAGTCCTTATTCTCTTTTTAGGACAGGAGGGTGGCATTCTTTATCATTAGTTCTCTACCTATGTGGTTGATCAGAGTTCTTAAGTCTTTCAAAGTTTTAAATCTTTACAATTTTGTCCCCCTGGTTCTATGCATTTAAGTCTTCACCAGTTCATATAAGTCTTCCTGGGCTCTGAAATAGTCTCTTTCCTCATTTCTTAGTATGCAATAGAATTCTATTATATTTCTATATCATTATTTGCTTAGCCATCCTTAATACATTTAGCCTCTTTTCTTTTGACCTGTTTTATACACAGACCTAGTAGTTGTATCACCACTGAATCAAAGAATATACTCAGTTGAGAAACTTTTGAGGTCTCCTGGTAATTGGGGTCCATTATTCCAATACTACCTTGTTTCTTTAGAATTTTTCTTAAAAGCTACCATAATTCTTCTTGACTCCAGGTTCAGCTCTTTATCTACTACACCACCTATCTGTCTCCCATTAATGGTCTTGACCCAATTACTGCCCTGCTCTAGACCTGCTTTCATATCTTTAAAATGTATTTTTACCTATCTGAGGTCCCTTCAAGCCAGCAGTGTATTGATAAATGCTTTAACTGACTCTGGGAAAAAATATTCAGAGGACACACTTTAAAAAAAAAAACCTTACCTTCAAACTTAGAATTAATACTATGTATTGGTTCCAAGGCAGAAGAGTGATAAGGGTTAGGCAATGGGCATTAAGTGACTTGCCCAGGGTCATACAGCTAGGAAGTGTCTGAGGCCATATTTGAACCTAGGACCTTCCATCTCTGAGCCTGACTCTCAATCCACTGAACTACCCAGCTATCTCCAGGTCATGCTTAAAAAAAAAAGCCTTACCTTTTGTCTTAGAATCAATGCTAAGTAATGGTTCCAATGCAGAAGAGATATAGGGGTTAGGCAATTGGGATTTAGTGACCTGCTCAGTCAGAATCACATAGCTAGGCAGTGTCTAAGGCCAAATTTGAAAAGACACACTTTAAAATATAAATATAAATATATATACATATATATGCATTTTCCAATTACATGTAATAATACTTTTTAACTTTTGATTTTTATAATTTTGAATTCCAAATTCTCTCTTTTCTCTCTCTAATCTCCCTTTTTGAGAATGCAAGCAATTTGATAAAGGTTGCACATGTTCAGTCATACAAGACATATTTCCATATTAGTTATGTTGTAGAAGAAAACACAAAAACTCCCAACACATTTTTAAAAAAGTAAAAAAAAAAATAGTACCGCCAGTATGTTTTGAGTTGCATTCAGATTCCACCAGTTCTCTCTCTGGAGATGGATTACATGTTTCAACAGAGGTTCTTCCAAATTGCCTTGGATCTTTGCATTGCTGAGAATAGCTAAATCATTCACAGTTAATCATCCTACAGTACTGCTGTTATTGTGCACATGTTCTCCTGGTCTTTGCTCATTTTACTTTCCATTGGTACCTACAGGTTTTCCCAGGTTTTTCTGAAACCAACCGTCATTTCTTATTACACAGTAGTATTCCATCACAATCATTTACCACATCTTGTTCAGTCATTCCCCAACTGATGGGCATGCCCTCGTTTTCCATTTTTTTGCTACCACAAAAAGAGCAGCTATAAATATTTTTGTAACTATAAGTCCTTTCCTCTATTTTTCTTTCTCCCTCCTTCCTTCCCCTTCCCCTCCTCTCTTTGCCCCTCCTCCCTCCCCACCTCCTTCTTTGGAATATAGACCTAGTAGTGATTTTGCTGGGTCAAAGGGTTTATACAGTTTTATAGCTCAGAGAACACATTTTTAATTTCAATCTGAATTATTAACATTTTCTTCATCAATTTCTTAGAGTAGAAAATCGACAAAACATCAAATTGAATCAATAAAGTTTTTTAGGGTTGGCCAGTTTCTAAGGTATAAATTCTCACACTAAATTTTAACAGTTGATTCTCATGAGCTAGCCTAATTTGGCTCCAGCACTCTCCTGCTTCCCACCCCAAAT